>NW_026283249.1:0-5864 GCF_023373465.1 Oncorhynchus keta | reverse complement strand
GTTGTTATAGGGAGATGTGTTGTTATAGAGAGAATGTTTATTATAGAAATGTGTTACATTATAGAAAACTGTTTTATTATAGAAGGTATTTATTATAGAGGAGAAGAGGTTGTTATAGAAGAATGTGTTATTATAGGAAGTGAAGATGGTTGTTATAGGAGTGAAGAGAATGTTTTTATAGAGGAAGAAAGGGTTGTTATAGAAGAGAGAATTTGTTATAGAGTGAATGTTTGTTATAAGTGAAAAGTGTTGTTATAGAGTGAAAGGAGTTATTATAGAGTGAATGGTTGTTATAGAATGTGTTATTATAGAGAATGTTTTATTTATAGAGAGAAAGATGGTTTGTTATAGAAGGAATGGAGTTTGTTATAGAGAATGTGTTATTATAGGAATGTGTTGTTATAGTGAAAGGTGATAAGTATTTATTTATAGGAAATGGAGATTTATTATAGAGAATGTGTTTTATTATAGAGATTATAGAGAATGTGTTATAAGTGAAAGGAGATTATAAGTGAAGAGTTATTATAAGTGAAGGTTATTATAAGTGAAAAGATTTATTATAGAAATAATGAATGACTATAGAGAATGTGTGTATTATAGAGGAGATGTGTTGTTATAGAGAGTGAAATAGTTTTGTTATAGAGAGATATGTTGTTATAGAGAATGTGTTTGTTTATAGAGAGAATGTATTGTTATAGAGTGATGTGTTGTTATAGGAGTGAAGAGGTTGTTATAGAGAATGTGTTGTTATAGAGAGTGAAAGTGTTGTTATAGCGGAGAATAGAATGGTTATTATAGAGGAGATGTGTTGTTATAGAAATGAATGTGTTGTTATAGAGGAAATGTGTTATTATAGAGAATGTGTTATTATAGAATGATATTTATTATAAAAAGTGAGTTTGTTATAGAGGAAGGTGTTGTTATAGAGGAGAAGGTTGTTATAGAAGGGAATGTGTTGTTATAGAGTGAAGGTGTTGTTATAGAGGTGTTAAGAATGTTTATTATAGAGAATGGTTATTTATAGAGGTTGTTATATAGGAGATGTGTTGTTATAGAGGTGATGTGTTGTTATAGAGAATGTGAAAGGGTTGTTATAGAGTGAAGGGTTGTTATAGAGGAATGTGTTGTTATAGAGAGAAGGGTTGTTATAGAGGTGAAGTGTTGTTATAGAGGTGAAGAGGTTGTTATAGAGTGAAGGTTGTTATAGAGGAAGATGGTTGTTATAGAGGTGAAGAGGTTGTTATAGAGGAGAAGGGTTGTTATAGAGGAGATGTGTTTGTTATAGAGGAGATGTGTTGTTATAGAGGTGAAGTGTTGTTATAGAGAAGATGTGTTGTTATAGAGTGAAGGGTTGTTATAGGTTGTTATTATAGAGGAGATGTGTTTATTATAGAGATTATAGTGAAAATTGTTATAGAGTGAATGTGTTGTTATAGAGTGAAGGTTGTTATAGAGAGATGTGTTGTTATAGAGAATGTTTGTTATAGGAATGTTGTTATAGAGATGTGTTGTTATAAGTGAATGTTTGTTATAGAGTGAAGGGTTGTTATAGAGTGAATGTTATTATAGAGGTGATAGATGTGTTATTATAGAAAATGGTTATTATAGGAATGTTATTATAAGTGAAAAGGTTATTATAGAGTGAAGTGAAGGTTATTATAGAGAATGTGTTATTATAGAGGATGTGTTATTATAGAGAATGTGTTATTATAGAGGAATGTGTTGTTATAGAGTGAGAAAGGGTTGTTATAGAGATGTGATAGAGAATGAAGTTTGTTATAGAGAATGTGTTGTTATAGAGGAATGTGTTGTTATAGAGAAAAGGGTTGTTATAGAGGAGATGTGTTGTTATAGAGTGAAGGGTTGTTATAGAGATGTTGTTATAGAGGGAGATGTGTTATTATAGAGGAAAATGTGTTGTTATAGAGTGAAGAGGTTGTTATAAGTGAAGGGTTATTATAGAGTGAAGGTTTGTTATAGAGGAATGTGTTGTTATAGAGGAATGTGTTGTTATAGAGAATGTGTTATAGAGGAAATGTGTTGTTATAGAAGAAATGTGTTATTATAGGTGAAAGGGTTGTTATAGAGTTGTTATAGAGTGAAGGTTGTTATAAGTGAAGGTTATTATAGAGGAATGTTGTTATAGAGGATGTGTTGTTATAGAGAATGTGTTGTTATAGAGTGAAATAGAGGTTATTATAGAGGTGAAGGTTGTTATAGAGTGAAGGTTGTTATAGAGTTGTTATAGAGAATGTGTTGTTATAGAGGAGATGGTTGTTATAGAGGTGAAGGGTTATTATAGAGTGAAGGGTTGTTATAGAGTGAATGTGAAGGAAGTTGTTATAGAGTGAATGTGTTGTTATAGAGGAATGTTTGTTATAGAGTGAAGGTTGTTATAGAGGAGAAGGTTGTTATAGAGTGAAGAGGTTGTTATAGAGTGAAAGGTTGTTATAGAGGTGAAGTGTTGTTATAGAGTGAAGGGTTGTTATAGAGTGAAAAGGTTATTATAGAGTGAAGGTGTTGTTATAGAGGTGAAGTGTGTTGTTATAGAGGAGAATGTGTTGTTATAGAGGAATGTGTTGTTATAGAGTGAATGTTGTTATAGAGAATGTTGTTATAGAGGAGATGTGTTGTTATAGAGGATGAAGAGGTTGTTATAGAAATGTGTTATTATAGAGAATGTGTTGTTATAGAGGAATGTGTTATTATAGAGAAAGTGTTGTTATAGAGGAATGTGTTGTTATAGAGGAGAATGTTGTTATAGAGGTGAATGGTTGTTATAGAGGTGAAGGGTTGTTATAGAGGTGATGTTGTTATAGAGAAATGTGTTGTTATATAGGAGAAAGGGTTGTTATAGAGAATGTGTTATATAGAATGTGAAGTGAGGTTGTTATAGAGTGAAAAAGTGTGTTATAGAGTGATGTGTTGTTATAGAGGAATGTGTTGTTATAGAGAATGTGTTATTATAGAGGAAGATGTGTTGTTATAGAGGAGAATGTGTTGTTATAGAGAATGTGTTTGTTATAGAGGAGATGTGTTGTTATAGAGGAATGTGTTGTTATAGAGGAGAAATGTGTTGTTATAGAGGTGAAGTGTTGTTATAGAGGAAAAGGTTGTTATAGAGTGATGTGTTGTTATAGAGGAGATGTGTTGTTATAGAGGTGAAGTGTTGTTATAGAGTGAAGTGTTGTTATAGAGGTGTGTTGTTATAGAGTGAAGAGGTTATTATAGGAGATGTGTTGTTATAGAATGTTATTATAGAGGTTGTTATATAGAGAAAGTGTTGTTATAGAGGAATGTGTTGTTATAGAGGAAATGGTTATTATAGAAATGATATTTGTTATAGAGGTGAATGTTGTTATAGAAGAAGTGTTATTATAGAGGAATGTGTTATTATAGAGGAAAAGGTTGTTATAGAGGAATGTGTTGTTATAGAGTGATGTGTTATTATAGAGTGAAGGGTTGTTATAGAAGTGAAGGTTATTATAGAGTGAAGGTTGTTATAGAGGAAGGTGTTATTATAGAGAGAAGTGTTATTATAGAGTGAAGATGTGTTATTATAGAGGTGAATGGTTGTTATAGAGGAATGTGTTGTTATAGAGGAATGTGTTATTATAGAGTGAAAAAGTGTTATTATAGAGTGAAAGGTTATTATAGAGAATGTGTTATTATAGAGTGATGTGTTGTTATAGAGGAGATGTGTTATTATAGAGGAATGTGTTGTTATAGAGGTGATGTGTTGTTATAGAATGTGTTGTTATAGAGTGAATGTGTTGTTATAGAGTGAAAGGTTGTTATAGAGGAATGTGTTATTATAGAGAATGTGTTATAGAGGTGAAGGTTGTTATAGAGTGAATGTTGTTATAGAGGAAAATGTTATTATAAGTGAGATGTTTGTTATAGAGTGAATGGGTTATTATAGAGGAGGAATGTTGTTATAGAGGAGAAGTGTTGTTATAGAGTGAGAAGGAGTTGTTATAGAGTGAAGGTTATTATAGAGAATGTTGTTATAGAGTGAGATGTGTTGTTATAGAGGAGATGTGTTATTATAGAGGTGAAAAGTTATTATAAGTGAAGGTTATTATAGAGTGAAAGGGTTATTATAAGTGAAGAGGTTGTTATAAGTGAAGGGTTGTTATATAGAGAAGGTTGTTATAAGGTGAAGGGTTATTATAGAAGAAGGTTGTTATAGAGTGAAGGTGTTGTTATAGAAAAGGTTATTATAGAGGTGAAGGGTTGTTATAGAGTGAAGGGTTATTATAGAGAGAAAGGTGTTGTTATAGAGTGAAGATGGTTGTTATAGAGGTGAATGGTTATTATAGAGTGAAGGGTTGTTATAGAGTGAAGAGGTTGTTATAGAGGAGAAGGTTTATTATAGAGAATGTGTTTGTTATAGAGGAGATGTGTTGTTATAGAGTGAAGGTTGTTATAGAGGAGATGTATTTGTTATAGAGAGAAGGTTGTTATAGAGGAGATGTGTTGTTATAGAGGAGAATGTGTTGTTATAGAGGGAGATGTGTTTGTTATAGAGAGAATGTGTTTGTTATAGAGGAGAAGGGTTGTTATAGAGAGTGAAGAGTGTTGTTATAGAGAATGTGTTATTATAAGAGAAAGGGTTGTTATAGAGTGAAGATGTGTTGTTATAGAGTGAAGGTGTTGTTATAGAGAATGTGTTATTATAGAGAATGTGTTGTTATAGAGAATGTGTTGTTATAGAGAATGTGTTGTTATAGAGAGATGTGTTGTTATAGAGGAAGAGGTTGTTATAGAGGTGATGTGTTATAGAGGAAGATGTGTTGTTATAGAGGAGATGTGTTGTTATAGAAAGGGTTGTTATAGAGGAGATGTGTTGCTATAGAGGTGAAAAGGTTATTATAAGTGAAGGTTGTTATAGAAGATGTATTTTTTATAGAGATGTGTTGTTATAGAGAATGGTTATTATAGAGGAGATGTGTTGTTATAGAAGAGAAAAGGGTTGTTATAGGAGGTGAAGAATTTGTTATAGAGTGAAGGAGTTATTATAGAGTGAAGGTTATTTATAGAGGAGATGTATTTGTTATAGAGAGAAGGGTTGTTATAGAGAGATGTGTTGTTATAGAGTGAAGGGGTTGTTATAGAGGTGAGTGTTGTTATAGAGGAGATGTGTTGTTATAGAGGAGAAGGGTTGTTATAGAGATGTGTTGTTATAGGAGGTGATGTGTTGTTATAGAGGTGAAGGAGTTGTGCATAGAGGTAAGAAGGGTTGTTATAAGTGAAAGAGGTTGTTATAGAGAAGAGGTTATTATAGAGGAGAAAGGAGTTGTTATAGAGTGAAAATTTGTTATAAGTGAGGTTGTTATGAGGAGATGTATTGTTTATAGAGGAGATGTGTTGTTATAGAGAGTGTATTTGTTTATAGAGAAGAAGGAGTTGTTATAGAGAAAGGGGTTGTTATAGAGGTGATGTGTTATAGAAGGGAGATGTGTTGTTATAGAGAGATGTGTTGTTATAGAGAAGAGGTTGTTATAGGGATGTCATTATTTATTTATAGGAGTGAGTTGTTATAGAATGTGTTGTTATAGAGGAGATGTGGCCCAGCCCATAGAGAATGTGTTATAGAGAGAAAGAGGTTGTTTATAGAAGAGAAGGGTTGTTATAGAGTGATGTGTTGTTATAGAAGGAGATGTGTTGTTATAGAGATGTGCTGTTACAGAGAGAAGAGGTTGTTATAGAGAATGTGTTATAAGTGAAGTGCTGTTGTTATAGAGAATGTGTTAGAGGAGATGTTGTTATAGTTATAGAGTGTTATAGGAGATGTGTTGTTATGAGGGAAAGTTGTTATAGAGGTGAAGGGTTGTTATAGTGAAGTATGTGTTGTTATAGAG
>NW_026283248.1:0-1796 GCF_023373465.1 Oncorhynchus keta | reverse complement strand
CAGTTACCATGGAGGGACAGGAACAGTTAACATGGAGGGACAGGAACAGTTAACATGGAGGGACAGGAACAGTTAACATGGAGGCAGGAACAGTTACCATGGAGACAGGAACAGTTACCATGGAGGGACAGGAACAGATTACCATGGAGACAGGAACAGTTACCATGGAGACAGGAACAGTTAACACTGGAGGGACAGGAACAGTTACCATGGAGACAAGGAACAGTTAACATGGAGGACAGGAACAGCCATGGGAGCAGGAACAGTTAACATGGAGACAGGAACAGTTAACATGGAGACAGGAACAGTTACCATGGAGGCAGGAACAGTTAACATGGAGGGACAGGAACAGTTAACATGGAGGGACAGGAACAGTTACCATGGAGACAGGAACAGTTACACATGGAGGACAGGAACAGTTAACATGGAGACAGGAACAGTTACCATGGAGACAGGAACAGTTACCATGGAGACAGGAACAGTTACCATGGAGACAGGAACAGTTAACATGGAGACAGGAACAGTTAACATGGAGACAGGAACAGTTAACATGGAGACAGGAACAGTTAACATGGAGACAGGAACAGTTACCATGGAGACAGGAACAGTTAACATGGAGGGACAGGAACAGTTAACATGGAGACAGGAACAGTTAACATGGAGACAGGAACAGTTACCATGGAGACAGGAACAGTTACCATGGAGACAGGAACAGTTAACATGGAGACAGGAACAGTTAACATGGAGACAGGAACAGTTACCATGGAGACAGGAACAGTTACCATGGAGACAGGAACAGTTACCATGGAGACAGGAACAGTTACCATGGAGACAGGAACAGTTAACATGGAGACAGGAACAGTTACCATGGAGACAGGAACAGTTAACATGGAGACAGGAACAGTTACCTATGGAGGACAGGAACAGTTAACCATGGAGACAGGAACAGTTACCATGGAGACAGGAACAGTTAACATGGAGACAGGAACAGTTACCATGGAGACAGGAACAGTTAACATGGAGACAGGAACAGTTAACATGGAGACAGGAACAGTTACCATGGAGACAGGAACAGTTAACATGGAGGGACAGGAACAGTTAACATGGAGACAGGAACAGTTAACATGGAGGACAGGAACAGTTAACATGGGAGACAGGAACAGTTAACATGGAGGACAGGAACAGTTACCATGGAGACAAGGAACAGTTTACATGGAGACAGGAACAGTTAACATGGAGACAGGAACAGTTACCATGGAGACAGGAACAGTTAACATGGAGACAGGAACAGTTAACATGGAGACAGGAACAGTTAACATGGAGACAGGAACAGTTACCATGGAGGACAGGAACAGTTAACATGGAGACAGGAACAGTTACACATGGAGACAGGAACAGTTAACATGGAGACAGGAACAGTCTAACATGGAGACAGGAACAGTTAACATGGAGGGACAGGAACAGTTAACATGGAGGGACAGGAACAGTTAACATGGAGACAGGAACAGTTAACATGGAGACAGGAACAGTTAACATGGAGACAGGAACAGTTAACATGGAGACAGGAACAGTTAACATGGAGGACAGGAACAGTTACCATGGAGACAGGAACAGTTAACATGGAGACAGGAACAGTTAACATGGAGACAGGAACAGTTACCATGGAGACAGGAACAGTTAACATGGAGACAGGAACAGTTACCATGGAGACAGGAACAGTTAACATGGAGGACAGGAACAGTTACCATGGAGGGACAGGAACAGTTAACATGGAGACAGGAACAGCTAACATGGAG
>NW_026283247.1:42500-54443 GCF_023373465.1 Oncorhynchus keta | reverse complement strand
TTATATCCTTCCTGTTTGGCCCTGTCCGGGGTGTCCTCGGATGGGGCCACAGTGTCTCCTGACCCCTCCTGTCTCAGCCTCCAGTATTTATGCTGCAGTAGTTTATGTGTCGGGGGCTAGGGTCAGTTTGTTATATCTGGAGTACTTCTCCTGTCCTATTCGGTGTCCTGTGTGAATCTAAGTGTGCGTTCTCTAATTCTCTCCTTCTCTCTTTCTTCTCTCTCTCGGAGGACCTGAGCCCTAGGACCATGTCCCAGGACTACCTGACATGAGGACTCCTTGCTGTCCCCAGTCCACCTGGCCATGCTCCTGCTCCAGTTTCAACTGACCTGAGCCCTAGGACCGTGCCCCAGGACTACCTGACATGAAGGCTCCTTGCTGTCCCCAGTCCACCTGACTGTGCTGCTGCTCCAGTTTCAACTGTTCTGCCTTATTATTATTCGACCATGCTGGTCATTTATGAACATTTGAACATCTTGGTCATGTTCTGTTATAATCTCTACCCGGCACAGCCAGAAGAGGACTGGCCACCCCACATAGCCCGGTTCCTCTCTAGGTTTCTTCCTAGGTTTTGGCCTTTCTAGGGAGTTTTTCCTAGCCACCGTGCTTTTACACCTGCATTGTTTGCTGTTTGGGGTTTTAGGCTGGGTTTCTGTACAGCACTTTGAGATATCAGCTGATGTACGAAGGGCTATATAAATAAATTTGATTTGATTTGATGTAATATAGACTAGCTACAGGTCTATAGGTAATATAGACTAGCTACAGGTCTATAGGTGATGTAATAATACTGTAATATAGACTGGCTACAGGTCTATAGGTGATATGTACAATGCTGTAATATAGACTAGCTACAGGTCTATAGGTGATGTAATATAGACTAGCTACAGGTCTATAGGTGATGTAATATAGACTAGCTACAGGTCTATAGGTGATGTACAATACTGTAATATAGACTAACTACAGGTCTATAGGTGATGTAATATAGACTAGCTACAGGTCTATAGGTGATGTACAATACTGTAATATAGACTAGCTACAGGTCTATAGGTGATGTACAATACTGTAATATAGACTAGCTACAGGTCTATAGGTGATGTAATATAGACTAGCTACAGGTCTATAGGTGATGTACAATACTGTAATATAGACTAGCTACAGGTCTATAGGTGATGTACAATACTGTAATATAGACTAGCTACTGGTCTATAGGTGATGTGATATAGACTCTATAGGTGATGTACAATACTGTAATATAGACTAGCTCTATAGGTGATGTGATATAGACTAGGTCTATAGGTGATGTACAATACTGTAATATAGACTAGCTACAGGTCTATAGGTGATGTAATATAGACTAGCTACAGGTCTATAGGTGATGTACAATACTGTAATATAGACTAACTACAGGTCTATAGGTGATGTAATATAGACTAGCTACAGGTCTATAGGTGATGTACAATACTGTAATATAGACTAACTACAGGTCTATAGGTGATGTAATATAGACTAGCTACAGGTCTATAGGTGATGTACAATACTGTAATATAGACTAGCTACAGGTCTATAGGTGATGTACAATACTGTAATATAGACTAGCTACAGGTCTATAGGTGATGTAATATAGACTAGCTACAGGTCTATAGGTGATGTACAATACTGTAATATAGACTAGCTACAGGTCTATAGGTGATGTACAATACTGTAATATAGACTAGCTACAGGTCTATAGGTGATGTAATATAGACTAGCTACAGGTCTATAGGTGATGTAATATAGACTAGCTACAGGTCTATAGGTGATGTACAATACTGTCATATAGACTAGCTACAGGTCTATAGGTGATGTAATATCGACTAGCTACAGGTCTATAGGTGATGTACAATACTGTAATATAGACTAGCTACAGGTCTATAGGTGATGTAATATTAGCTACAGGTCTATAGGTGATGTAATATTAGCTACAGGTCTATAGGTGATGTAATATTAGCTACAGGTCTATAGGTGATGTACAATACTGTAATATAGACTAGCTACAGGTCTATAGGTGATGTAATATAGACTAGCTACAGGTCTATAGGTGATGTACAATACTGTCATATAGACTAGCTACAGGTCTATAGGTGATGTAATATTAGCTACAGGTCTATAGGTGATGTACAATACTGTCATATTGACTAGCTACAGTTCTATAGGTGATGTAATATAGACTAGCTTCAGGTCCATAGGTGATGTAATATAGACTAGCTACAGTTCTATAGGTGATGTAATATAGACTAGCTACAGGTCTATAGGTGATGTGATATAGACTAGCTACAGGTCTATAGGTGATGTACAATACTGTAATATAGACTAGCTACAGTTCTATAGGTGATGTACAATACTGTAATATAGACTAGCTACAGGTCTATAGGTGATGTAATATAGACTAGCTACAGGTCTATAGGTGATGTAATATCGACTAGCTACAGGTCTATAGGTGATGTACAATACTGTCATATAGACTAGCTACAGGTCTATAGGTGATGTACAATACTGTAATATAGACTAGCTACAGTTCTATAGGTGATGTAATATAGACTAGCTACAGGTCTATAGGTGATGTACAATACTGTAATATAGACTAGCTACAGGTCTATAGGTGATGTAATATAGACTAGCTACAGTTCTATAGGTGATGTAATATAGACTAGCTACAGGTCTATAGGTGATGTACAATACTGTCATATAGACTAGCTACAGGTCTATAGGTGATGTACAATACTGTAATATAGACTCGCTACAGTTCTATAGGTGATGTGATATAGACTAGCTACATGTCTATAGGTGATGTGATATAGACTAGCTACAGGTCTATAGGTGATGTACAATACTGTAATATAGACTAGCTACAGTTCTATAGGTGATGTAATATCGACTAGCTACAGGTCTATAGGTGATGTACAATACTGTAATATAGACTAACTACAGGTCTATAGGTGATGTAATATCGACTAGCTACAGGTCTATAGGTGATGTACAATACTGTCATATAGACTAGCTACAGGTCTATAGGTGATGTACAATACTGTAATATAGACTAACTACAGGTCTATAGGTGATGTAATATAGACTAGCTACAGGTCTATAGGTGATGTACAATACTGTAATATAGACTAGCTACAGGTCTATAGGTGATGTAATATCGACTAGCTACAGGTCTATAGGTGATGTACAATACTGTAATATAGACTAGCTACAGGTCTATAGGTGATGTACAATACTGTAATATAGACTAGCTACAGTTCTATAGGTGATGTACAATACTGAAATATAGACTAGCTACAGTTCTATAGGTGATGTACAATACTGTAATATAGACTAGCTACAGGTCTATAGGTGATGAAATATAGACTAGCTACAGTTCTATAGGTGATGTAATATAGACTAGCTACAGGTCTATAGGTGATGTACAATACTGTAATATAGACTAGCTACAGTTCTATAGGTGATGTACAATACTGTAATATAGACTAGCTACAGGTCTATAGGTGATGTAATATAGACTAGCTACAGGTCTATAGGTGATGTACAATACTGTGATATAGACTAGCTACAGTTCTATAGGTGATGTACAATACTGAAATATAGACTAGCTACAGTTCTATAGGTGATGTACAATACTGTAATATAGACTAGCTACAGGTCTATAGGTGATGTAATATAGACTAGCTACAGGTCTATAGGTGATGTGATATAGACTAGCTACAGGTCTATAGGTGATGTACAATACTGTAATATAGACTAGCTACAGTTCTATAGGTGATGTACAATACTGTAATATAGACTAGCTACAGGTCTATAGGTGATGTAATATAGACTAGCTACAGGTCTATAGGTGATGTGATATAGACTAGCTACAGGTCTATAGGTGATGTACAATACTGTAATATAGACTAGCTACAGTTCTATAGGTGATGTACAATACTGTAATATAGACTAGCTACAGGTCTATAGGTGATGTACAATACTGTAATATAGACTAGCTACAGGTCTATAGGTGATGTAATATAGACTAGCTACAGGTCTATAGGTGATGTACAATACTGTCATATAGACTAGCTACAGTTCTATAGGTGATGTACAATACTGAAATATAGACTAGCTACAGTTCTATAGGTGATGTAATATAGACTAGCTACAGGTCTATAGGTGATGTACAATACTGTCATATAGACTAGCTACAGGTCTATAGGTGATGTACAATACTGTAATATAGACTCGCTACAGTTCTATAGGTGATGTGATATAGACTAGCTACATGTCTATAGGTGATGTACAATACTGTAATATAGACTAACTACAGGTCTATAGGTGATGTAATATAGACTAGCTACAGGTCTATAGGTGATGTACAATACTGTCATATAGACTAGCTACAGGTCTATAGGTGATGTACAATACTGTCATATTGACTAGCTACTGGTCTATAGGTGATGTAATATAGACTAGCTTCAGGTCCATAGGTGATGTACAATACTGTCATATTGACTAGCTACAGGTCTATAGGTGATGTAATATAGACTAGCTTCAGGTCCATAGGTGATGTACAATACTGTCATATTGACTAGCTACAGGTCTATAGGTGATGTACAATACTGTCATATTGACTAGCTACTGGTCTATAGGTGATGTAATATAGACTAGCTACAGGTCTATAGGTGATGTAATATAGACTAGCTTCAGGTCTATAGGTGATGTACAATACTGTCATATAGACTAACTACAGTTCTATAGGTGATGTACAATACTGTAATATAGACTAGCTACAGGTCTATAGGTGATGTAATATAGACTAGCTACAGGTCTATAGGTGATGTGATATAGACTAGCTACAGGTCTATAGGTGATGTACAATACTGTAATATAGACTAGCTACAGTTCTATAGGTGATGTACAATACTGTAATATAGACTAGCTACAGGTCTATAGGTGATGTAATATAGACTAGCTACAGGTCTATAGGTGATGTGATATAGACTAGCTACAGGTCTATAGGTGATGTACAATACTGTAATATAGACTAGCTACAGTTCTATAGGTGATGTACAATACTGTAATATAGACTAGCTACAGGTCTATAGGTGATGTACAATACTGTAATATAGACTAGCTACAGGTCTATAGGTGATGTAATATAGACTAGCTACAGGTCTATAGGTGATGTACAATACTGTCATATAGACTAGCTACAGTTCTATAGGTGATGTACAATACTGAAATATAGACTAGCTACAGTTCTATAGGTGATGTGATATAGACTAGCTACAGGTCTATAGGTGATGTACAATACTGTCATATAGACTAGCTACAGGTCTATAGGTGATGTACAATACTGTAATATAGACTCGCTACAGTTCTATAGGTGATGTAATATTAGCTACAGGTCTATAGGTGATGTAATATTAGCTACAGGTCTATAGGTGATGTAATATTAGCTACAGGTCTATAGGTGATGTAATATTAGCTACAGGTCTATAGGTGATGTAATATTAGCTACAGGTCTATAGGTGATGTAATATTAGCTACAGGTCTATAGGTGATGTACAATACTGTAATATAGACTAGCTACAGGTCTATAGGTGATGTAATATAGACTAGCTACAGTTCTATAGGTGATGTAATATAGACTAGCTACAGGTCCATAGGTGATGTACAATACTGTCATATTGACTAGCTACTGGTCTATAGGTGATGTAATATAGACTAGCTTCAGGTCCATAGGTGATGTACAATACTGTCATATTGACTAGCTACAGGTCTATAGGTGATGTACAATACTGTCATATAGACTAACTACATTTACATTACATTTACATTTAAGTCATTTAGCAGACGCTCTTATCCAGAGCGACTTACAAATTGGTGCATTCACCTTATGACATCCAGTGGAATAGCCACTTTACAATAGTGCATCTAAATCTTTTAGGCGGGGGTGAGAAGGATTACTTATCCTATCCTAGGTATTCCTTAAAGAGGTGGGGTTTCAGGTGTCTCCGGAAGGTGGTGATTGACTCCGCTGTCCTGGCGTCGTGAGGGAGTTTGTTCCACCATTGGGGGCCAGAGCAGCGAACAGTTTTGACTGGGCTGAGCGGGAACTGTACTTCCTCAGTGGTAGGGAGGCGAGCAGGCCAGAGGTGGATGAACGCAGTGCCCTTGTTTGGGTGTAGGGCCTGATCAGAGCCTGGAGGTACTGAGGTGCCGTTCCCCTCACAGCTCCGTAGGCAAGCACCATGGTCTTGTAGAGGATGCGAGCTTCAACTGGAAGCCAGTGGAGAGAGCGGAGGAGCGGGGTGACGTGAGAGAACTTGGGAAGGTTGAACACCAGACGGGCTGCGGCGTTCTGGATGAGTTGTAGGGGTTTAATGGCACAGGCAGGGAGCCCAGCCAACAGCGAGTTGCAGTAATCCAGACGGGAGATGACAAGTGCCTGGATTAGGACCTGCGCCGCTTCCTGTGTGAGGCAGGGTCGTACTCTGCGGATGTTGTAGAGCATGAACCTACAGGAACGGGCCACCGCCTTGATGTTAGTTGAGAACGACAGGGTGTTGTCCAGGATCACGCCAAGGTTCTTAGCGCTCTGGGAGGAGGACACAATGGAGTTGTCAACCGTGATGGCGAGATCATGGAACGGGCAGTCCTTCCCGGGAGGAAGAGCAGCTCCGTCTTGCCGAGGTTCAGCTTGAGGTGGTGATCCGTCATCCACACTGATATGTCTGCCAGACATGCAGAGATGCGATTCGCCACCTGGTCATCAGAAGGGGGAAAGGAGAAGATTAATTGTGTGTCGTCTGCATAGCAATGATAGGAGAGACCATGTGAGGTTATGACAGAGCCAAGTGACTTGGTGTATAGCGAGAATAGGAGAGGGCCTAGAACAGAGCCCTGGGGGACACCAGTGGTGAGAGCGCGTGGTGAGGAGACAGATTCTCGCCACGCCACCTGGTAGGAGCGACCTGTCAGGTAGGACGCAATCTAAGCGTGGGCCGCGCCGGAGATGCCCAACTCGGAGAGGGTGGAGAGGAGGATCTGATGGTTGTATGTAAATGGTTCACAGTATCGAAGGCAGCCGATAGGTCTAGAAGGATGAGAGCAGAGGAGAGAGAGTTAGCTTTAGCAGTGCGGAGCGCCTCCGTGATACAGAGAAGAGCAGTCTCAGTTGAATGACTAGTCTTGAAACCTGACTGATTTGGATCAAGAAGGTCATTCTGAGAGAGATAGCGGGAGAGCTGGCCAAGGACGGCACGTTCAAGAGTTTTGGAGAGAAAAGAAAGAAGGGATACTGGTCTGTAGTTGTTGACATCGGAGGGATCGAGTGTAGGTTTTTTCAGAAGGGGTGCAACTCTCGCTCTCTTGAAGACGGAAGGGACGTAGCCAGCGGTCAGGGATGAGTTGATGAGCGAGGTGAGGTAAGGGAGAAGGTCTCCGGAAATGGTCTGGAGAAGAGAGGAGGGGATAGGGTCAAGCAGGCAGGTTGTTGGGCGGCCGGCCGTCACAAGACGCGAGATTTCATCTGGAGAGAGAGGGGAGAAAGAGGTCAGAGCACAGGGTAGGGCAGTGTGAGCAGAACCAGCGGTGTCGTTTGACTTAGCAAACGAGGATCGGATGTCGTCGACCTTCTTTTCAAAATGGTTGACGAAGTCATCTGCAGAGAGGGAGGAGGGGGGATTCAGGAGGGAGGAGAAGGTGGCAAAGAGCTTCCTAGGGTTAGAGGCAGGTGCTTGGAATTTAGAGTGGTAGAAAGTGGCTTTAGCAGCAGAGACAGAGGAGGAAAATGTAGAGAGGAGGGAGTGAAAGGATGCCATGTCCGCAGGGAGGCGAGTTTTCCTCCATCTCCGCTCGGCTGCCCGGAGCCCTGTTCTGTGAGCTCGCAATGAGTCGTCGAGCCACGGAGCGGGAGGGGAGGACCGAGCCGGCCTGGAGGATAGGGGACATAGAGAGTCAAAGGATGCAGAAAGGGAGGAGAGGAGGGTTGAGGAGGCAGAATCAGGAGATAGGTTGGAGAAGGTTTGAGCAGAGGGAAGAGATGATAGGATGGAAGAGGAGAGAGTAGCGGGGGAGAGAGAGCGAAGGTTGGGATGGCGCGATACCATCCGAGTAGGGGCAGTGTGGGAAGTGTTGGATGAGAGCGAGAGGGAAAAGGATACAAGGTAGTGGTCGGAGACTTGGAGGGGAGTTGCAATGAGGTTAGTGGAAGAACAGCATCTAGTAAAGATGAGGTCGAGCGTATTGCCTGCCTTGTGAGTAGGGGGGGAAGGTGAGAGGGTGAGGTCAAAAGAGGAGAGGAGTGGAAAGAAGGAGGCAGAGAGGAATGAGTCAAAGGTAGACGTGGGGAGGTTAAAGTCGGCCAGAACTGTGAGAGGTGAGCCGTCCTCAGGAAAGGAGCTTATCAAGGCATCAAGCTCATTGATGAACTCTCCGAGGGAACCTGGAGGGCGATAAAACTACAGTTCTATAGTTGATAACTGTGGATGCTGCTAATGAGGAGGACTAATCAACAGTTATGCTAATGGTACTTAGCGCTACCCACTTAATTAAATATCTCTACAGCCCCACTGTAACACTGTGCTCCTCCATCATGGTTGAAGTGTCCCAGGAGGGCTCTTCAGTGTCAGTCTACCACAGGTCCACTATCTGTCACCGGTCTACACACCACCAGACCACTCCTCCTCACTGGCCAATCACAACCCCCCACAGACCTACACACCACCAGACCACTCCTCCTCACTGGCCAATCACAACCCCCCACAGACCTACACACCACCAGACCACTCCTCCTCACTGGCCAATCACAACCCCCCACAGACCTACACACCACCAGACCACTCCTCCTCACAGGCCAATCACTACCCCCCACAAACCTACACACCACCAGACCACTCCTCCTCACAGGCCAATCACAACCCCCCACAGACCTACACACCACCAGACCACTCCTCCTCACTGGCCAATCACAACCCCCCACAGACCTACACACCACCAGACCACTCCTCCTCACAGGCCAATCACTACCCCTTATGGACCTTTTCTTCGTCTCCTCCTCACCAGCTTTCTACCCCCACTGGTCTCCATGGCTACTACTACCCCCACTGGTCTCCATGGCTACTACCCCTACTGGTCTGCATGGCTACTACTACCCCCACTGGTCTCCATGGCTACTACCCCCAGTGGTCTGTGTGGCTACTACTACCCCCACTGGTCTCCATGGCTACTACTACCCCCACTGATCTCCATGGCTACTATTACCCCCACTGATCTCCATGGCTACTACCCCCACTGATCTCCGTGGCTACTACTACCCCCACTGATCTCCATGGCTACTACTACCCCCACTGATCTCCATGGCTACTACTACCCCCACTGATCTCCATGGCTACTACTACCCCCACTGATCTCCATGGCTACTACCCCCACTGATCTCCATGGCTACTACTACCCCCACTGATCTCCATGGCTACTACTACCCCCACTGATCTCCATGGCTACTACTACCCCACTGATCTCCATGGCTACTACTACCCCCACTGATCTCCATGGCTACTACTACCCCCACTGATCTCCATGGCTACTACTACCCCCACTGATCTCCATGGCTACTACTACCCCCACTGATCTCCATGGCTACTACCCCCACTGATCTCCATGGCTACTACTACCCCCACTGATCTCCATGGCTACTACTACCCCCACTGATCTCCATGGCTACTACCCCCACTGATCTCCATGGCTACTACTACCCCCACTGATCTCCATGGTTACTACCCCGATCCAAGCCACGCTGGATCATTTCATTGCTGCAGATTTGAACAGAGATTCAGGGGAAGAAGGAGATATTACCATGACAACAGAGTAGACAGACCAGTTTAACATTGAGTTGACTGTAACATTGAGTTGACTGTATTAGACCAATGTGAATGGTTTGAATGAGATCTTTATTAGGAGGGGAATCCATTCCTGAATGATCCCATAAGAGAAAGAAGGGGAACAGTGATGTTAGTCATTCTAGTATGAATGGCCATTCTATTTGTTGTTTATGTTGTGGCAAAACTAAAACATCTGAATATAAGAAATGTAACAGTTGAACTAAAAACCAATACAGGATATTTATGATTATATTATCCCCTTTAAAGAGGAAAATTAAACATCATTCTAAATTCCTCTTTGTCCCCTTTGTGGCCATACGACATGCCCATGCTCTGGTCCAAGGCACACACAATTAGAGATGATCCTGTCCTCCAGATAACGAGGGTACCAACAGGCTCTCTTAACATCGGGGTGTTTTCAAATCCTTTTCAATGTCTGAAAGGGTCCCACATAATGACGCCTAACAGCTTGAAACAGATGGCATTATCCAAAGATTTCACTGTCACAGACAGAGACCATTCATTATGACGTAAGATGTGTACTATCTGCACAATACACACACACACTGTAGATAGACAGAGACAGGCCAGTCGTTTCCCATAGATGTAAATACAGTCAATCAGCTGTCTGTCCGTCTGTCCCGCAGACAGTCAGACAGCTGTATAATGATTCCTATAGGCTTCCTGATGGATAGAAGTGGAGATGTCAGGTATCAGGGTGTCAATCGTCACCAGTCTCTCTCTGCACTCGCTGCATAATGCCTTAGTTACCCCCCGGGTTCTATGGTTCTAATCCCCATAATAAAAGGCTTTCAGACCCTCTTAGCCGAGCTGTGAGTGGCAGGAGGGTCTTGCCTCGGCTCTTTGTCCTGCTAAATATGCCTGAATAAATTAATGTTGGAGTGCTCCACAGGAGGGAGTGTCTGTGTCTGAAATGACACCCTATTCCCTATATAGTGCACTACTTTTGACCAGGGGCCATAGTGGGCTGGTCAAAAGTAGTGCACTATGTAGGGAATAGGGTGCCATTTTGGACAAAAGCCAATATGTTTGGTTGTTGATAGATAGAGAAACCGGGGGTGGTGATGGTACACCGCTGATCATACCCAAGCTCAATGTATTATAGGGGGGTTTCTATAGAACAGGGGGAATTGGAGGCGTGGGGCTTTTGTTTTGTTTCTCGGGACATCCCTGGGATGAGAGAGGTTATCCACCCTGCATGATAATGAGAGAGGTTATCCACCCTGCATGATAATGAGAGAGGTTATCCACCCTGCATGATAATGAGAGAGGTTATCCACCCTGCATGATAATGAGAGAGGTTATCCACCCTGCATGATAATGAGAGAGGTTATCCATCCTGCATGACAATGAGAGAGGTTATCCACCCTGCATGATAATGAGAGAGGTTATCCACCCTGCATGATAATGAGAGAGGTTATCTACCCTGCATGATAATGAGAGAGGTTATCCACCCTGCATGATAATGAGAGAGGTTATCCACCCTGCATGATAATGAGAGATGTTATCCACCCTGCATGATAATGAGAGATGTTATCCACCCTGCATGACAATGAGAGAGGTTATCCACCCTGCATGATAATGAGAGAGGTTATCCATCCTGCATGACAATGAGAGAGGTTATCCACCCTGCATGATAATGAGAGATGTTATCCACCCTGCATGACAATGAGAGAGGTTATCCACCCTGCATGATAATGAGAGAGGTTATCCACCCTGCATGATAATGAGAGAGGTTATCCACCCTGCATGATAATGAGAGAGGTTATCCACCCTGCATGATAATGAGAGAGGTTATCCACCCTGCATGACAATGAGAGAGGTTATCCACCCTGCATGATAATGAGATGCCAGGTGGGAGACCTGGGTCTTTTCTTTCATAGATAAGAATACCCACTCACTGTGGAGAAAGGACAGACATCTACAGCCCCACCCCTGCTGTGGTTCATTAACATATACAGCTGGTAGACATCCACAGCCCCACCCCTCCTGTGGTTCATTAACATATACAGCTGGTAGA
>NW_026283247.1:0-37500 GCF_023373465.1 Oncorhynchus keta | reverse complement strand
CGTTGTTTTGGCTGTGGAGAATACTTTTTAATTAGTGTACTAGTCCTGCAGGATCTATGTGTGTTGATTCATTATGCCGTATCCCTCAGCAACCAGTCAGCCTCACAATAACAGGGGAGAAAATGTTCTGTAAAACATTTCTGAAGAATGATTTAGCAGCAGGAGGACACCGTCTCAAGCTCGAACGTCTCGCCAAAATCACCATTGTTTCAGTGTTCCCCTGCCTCTATTCCACAGCTGTGCATGACGGATTCCCTCAAGCGAGAGGATTTATGGAACAATGAACCTCCAGCAGTGGCTATTGATCCAGACGCTCACTGTGCTGTGTGTGTGTGTGTGTGTGTGTGTGTGTGTGTGTGTGTGTGTGTGTGTGTGTCTGTGTGTGTCTGTGTGTGTGTGTGTGTGTCTGTGTGTGTGTGTCTGTGTGTGTGTGTGTGTGTGTGTGTGTGTGTGTGTGTGTGTGTGTGTGTGTGTGTGTGTGTGTGTGTGTGTGTGTGTGTGTGTGTGTGTGTGTGTGTGTGTGTGTGTGTGTGTGTGTGTGTGTGTGTGTGTGTGTGTGTGTGTGTGTGTGTGTGTGTGTGTGTGTGTGTGTGTGTGTGTGTTCCGGCCAACACCGCTGCTGAGGAGAACAGACAAGCGAGGGCTGAGGGGACCAATCCTTTGACTCTCTGGGTGCAGGAGATTTAACATTTAAGACTTGAATTAACAAAAAACAGCTGAATCTCATTTGCTCTTATTGTTCACATGTATTACCATTATAGTGTTGTGCCCTGCTGATTTCATGGTAGTTCCATCTCTGTTAATGTGTTAGTGAGGGTGGGTTTTCATTACCCCTGCATGCCCAGCTCAAATAGGTTGATCAATTTCAAAACTGTAGCCTGCAAAGATGCCACTGTCTGTTCCCCTGGTCTCTGCTGGTCAGTGGTCAAACCAATGTGCTGTTAAGGCAACATAACCATTGGTCTTCAATAGAAGCAAGCCTCACCAATTACCTCTCTCCAGAACATTTATCCCACCAATGACATCTCTCCAGACCATTAATGTCACCAATCACCTCTCCAGACCATTAATGTCACCAATCACCTCTCTAGACCATTAATGTCACCAATCACCTCTCTAGATCATTAATGTCACCAATCACCTCTCTAGATCATTAATGTCACCAATCACCTCTCCAGACCATTAATGTCACCAATCACCTCTCTAGACCATTAATGTCACCAATCACCTCTCTAGATCATTAATGTCACCAATCACCTCTCTAGATCATTAATGTCACCAATCACCTCTCTAGATCATTAATGTCACCAATCACCTCTCTAGATCATTAATGTCACCAATCACCTCTCTAGATCATTAATGTCACCAATCACCTCTCTAGATCATTAATGTCACCAATCACCTCTCTAGATCATTAATGTCACCAATCACCTCTCTAGATCATTAATGTCACCAATCACCTCTCTAGATCATTTATGTCACCAATCATCTCTCCAGACCATTTATGGGACCAATCATCTCTCCAGACCATTTATGGGACCAATCATCTCTCCAGACCATTTATGGGACCAATCATCTCTCCAGACCATTTATGGGACCAATCATCTCTCCAGACCATTTATGGGACCAATCATCTCTCCAGACCATTTATGGGACCAATCATCTCTCCAGACCATTTATGGGACCAATCATCTCTCCATACCATTTATGGGACCAATCATCTCTCCAAACCATTTATGGGACCAATCATCTCTCCAAACCATTTATGGGACCAATCATCTCTCCAAACCATTTATGGGACCAATCATCTCTCCAGACCATTTATGGGACCAATCATCTCTCCAGACCATTTATGGGACCAATCATCTCTCCAAACCATTTATGGGACCAATCATCTCTCCATACCATTTATGGGACCAATCATCTCTCCAAACCATTTATGGGACCAATCATCTCTCCAGACCATTTATGGGACCAATCATCTCTCCAAACCATTTATGGGACCAATCATCTCTCCAAACCATTTATGGGACCAATCATCTCTCCAGAGCATTTATGGGACCAATCATCTCTCCAAACCATTTATGGGACCAATCATCTCTCCAAACCATTTATGGGACCAATCATCTCTCCAAACCATTTATGGGACCAATCATCTCTCCAAACCATTTATGGGACCAATCATCTCTCCAAACCATTTATGGGACCAATCATCTCTCCAGACCATTTATGGGACCAATCATCTCTCCAGACCATTTATGGGACCAATCATCTCTCCAGACCATTTATGGGACCAATCATCTCTCCAGAGCATTTATGGGACCAATCATCTCTCCAGACCATTTCTCCCAATGTTGTCTACCTGCCCAGGGCTAATGGTCAGCTCAACCTTTTTACAGGAACAGATAGGAATTGTTTTGAACGTTGTGTTTATGTTCTAATGAGATTTGTGACAGACTGAGCATGCCCAAGGCGGTGTGGATAAATGGCTGAATGCATGTGAGCTCAGACAGCTCCCTCCAGCCACAGACAACCCCACTGAACCCACTCCAGCATGCACCATCCGTTTCATCCATGTAATGTACATCAGGGTTTTCTACAAAGCCATTTAGAATCCAAGGTATATTTTAGTATGGCACTTCTCTCTCCCAGTTAACCTCACTGACCCCAATGACACACACACACACACATACACACACACACACACACACACACACACACACACACACACACACACACACACACACACACACACACACACACACACACACACACACACACATTTGTTTAATCCATTTAAAAGTTTTTGTATGTTCTTAGTGAGATGTTAAATGCTGTTTTCAAAACCATTTGGAATCATATGCTACTGTATATTTTGGTATGGCACTTCTCCTTTTCACAGTCGATGTTTTACTCTCTTGGGGAAAGTATGTTTTAGCTGCAAAAAACACTGTCTTTTAAAAAGTTGAAATATCTTATAATTTAGTTAGTATATTCATCCGGGTATCTTTTCTGCTTTTTTATGCTTAAATCAGAGGAGCACCATTTCTTCCCCGCAGCCTGTCTGGTGTAATCCACAGGCTTTCCCTGAAGATATTGGGTTGATACGGCCATAAATATTTGATGTGTTCTGCATTATAAATGTGTGGCCGAGACTAAAGGGAAATAGTTTTTATTTTATTTCAAATGGTTGGTTATTGGGGGAATAGATATTGAATTACTGTTATGTTAATATTGTAACAAAAAGCAACGTCGGACTTTTTTTGTCCCTGTTTTCCATTTGATTCCAGGGTTGTGATCAATGCGTTTCAGTGGGGAAAAGGCTGCAACACATAATGAAGTCAGATATACTGTATGATGCATTAATATTGTGCTAAATTCATTTATATCCTGGTAAATGTGGCAATGTAGCTTCTAGTTAGAGTAACTTCCTGTGTCCGTACTCTGTTGAGATTCCATACATAACTGATTCTGTCTGGCCTTGGTCCTTTGTTCAGAGGGCTTTTACACTGAACATTGCCATTGGTTATTGCTTGGAGATTCCTGTCTGTCTTCCTGGCATCCTTCCATCAGCACTGCTGTAGCGTTCTGACACTCACTCTAGCATTCTTTACCATTCTTACAATGTGCACGACGACATAGAACTTCCCATCTGAGGACTATAACATAGAACTTCCCATCTGAGGACTATAACATAGAACTTCCCATCTGAGGACTATAACATAGAACTTCCCATCTGATGACTATAACATAGAACTTCCCATCTGAGGACTATAACATAGAACTTCCCATCTGATGACTATAACATAGAACTTCCCATCTGAGGACTATAACATAGAACTTCCCAACTCAGGACTATAACATAGAACTTCCCATCTGAGGACTATAACATAGAACTTCCCATCTGAGGACTATAACATAGAACTTCCCGTCTGAGGACTATAACATAGAACTTCCCATCTGAGGACTATAACATAGAACTTCCCATCTGAGGACTATAACATAGAACTTCCCATCTGAGGACTATAACATAGAACTTCCCATCTGAGGACTATAACATAGAACTTCCCATCTGATGACTATAACATAGAACTTCCCATCTGAGGACTATAACATAGAACTTCCCAACTGAGGACTATAACATAGAACTTCCCAACTCAGGACTATAACATAGAACTTCCCGTCTGAGGACTATAACATAGAACTTCCCAACTGAGGACTATAACATAGAACTTCCCAACTGATGACTATAACATAGAACTTCCCATTTGAAGACTATAACATAGAACATAGAACTTCCCATCTGAGGACTATAACATAGAACTTCCCATCTGAGGACTATAAGATAGAACTTCCCATCTGAGGACTATAAGATAGAACTTCCCATCTGAGGACTATAACATAGAACTTCCCATCTGAGGACTATAACATAGAACTTCCCATCTGAGGACTATAACATAGAACTTCCCAACTGACGACTATAACATAGAACTTCCAAACTCAGGACTATAACATAGAACTTCCCGTCTGAGGACTATAACATAGAACTTCCCAACTGAGGACTATAACATAGAACTTCCCAACTGATGACTATAACATAGAACTTCCCATTTGAAGACTATAACATAGAACATAGAACTTCCCATCTGAGGACTATAACATAGAACTTCCCATCTGAGGACTATAACATAGAACTTCCCAACCCAGGACTATAACATAGAACTTCCCAACTCAGGACTATAACATAGAACTTCCCAACTGAGGACTATAACATAGAACTTCCCATCTGAGGACTATAACATAGAACTTCCCATCTGAGGACTATAACATAGAACTTCCCATCTGAGGACTATAACATAGAACTTCCCATCTGAGGACTATAACATAGAACTTCCCATCTGAGGACTATGAATGATTTGTGAAAGACCTGTAAAAAAGCTATTTGGCACAATTAAAATCCCTCATCACCTGTGGTCTACTCTGAGGCTGTGTTAACACAGACAGACCAATTCTGATCTCATTTTCACTAATTGGTCTTTTGACCAATCAGATCAGCTCTGAAAAAGATTTGATGTGAAAAAATCTGATCTGATGTGATTGGTCAAAAGACCAATTAGCGGAAAAAAATCATTGGGCTGCCTGTGAAAACGCAGCCTAAGTACTACTTTAGGGCCTCAACAACATGTGTACTGTAGGTGTCAAGGCTTTAGGGCCTCAACAACATGTGTACCGTAGGTGTCAAGGCTTTAGGGCCTCAACAACATCTGTACCGTAGGTGTCAAGGCTTTAGGGCCTCAACAACATGTGTACCAGTCTGGTGTTTAACCCTTACCCCAGTCTGGTGTTTAACCCTTACCCCAGTCTGGTGGTGTTCCACCCTTACCCCAGTCTGGTGTTCAACCCTTACCCCAGTCTGGTGTTTAACCCTTACCCCAGTCTGGTGGTGTTCCACCCTTACCCCAGTCTGGTGTTCAACCCTTACCCCAGTCTGGTGTTTAACCCTTAACCCAGTCTGGTGTTTAACCCTTACCCCAGTCTGGTGTTTAACCCTTACCCCAGTCTGGTGTTTAACCCTTACCCCAGTCTGGTGTTCAACCCTTACCCCAGTCTGGTGTTCCATCCTTACCCCAGTCTGGTGGTGTTCCATCCTTACCCCAGTCTGGTGTTCAACCCTTACCCCAGTCTGGTGTTCCACCCTTACCCCAGTCTGGTGTTCCACCCTTACCCCAGTCTGGTGTTCCATCCTTACCCCAGTCTGGTGGTGTTCCATCCTTACCCAAGTCTGGTGTTCAACCCTTACCCCAGTCTGGTGTTTAATCCTTACCCCAGTCTGGTGTTTAACCCTTACCCCAGTCTGGTGTTTAACCCTTACCCCAGTCTGGTGTTTAACCCTTACCCCAGTCTGGTGTTTAACCCTTACCCCAGTCTGGTGGTGTTCCAGCCTTACCCCAGTCTGGTGTTTAACCCTTACCCCAGTCTGGTGTTTAACCCTTACCCCAGTCTGGTGTTTAACCCTTACCCCAGTCTGGTGGTGTTCCAGCCTTACCCCAGTCTGGTGTTTAACCCTTACCCCAGTCTGGTGGTTAACCCTACCCCAGTCTGGTGTTCCACCCTTACCCCAGTCTGGTGTTCCATCCTTACCCCAGTCTGGTGTTTAACCCTTACCCCAGTCTGTTGTTTAACCCGTACCCCAGTCTGGTGTTCCACCCTTACCCCAGTCTGGTGTTCCATCCTTACCCCAGTCTGGTGGTTAACCCTTACCCCAGTCTGGTGTTCCATCCTTACCCCAGTCTGGTGTTTAATCCTTACCCCAGTCTGGTGTTTAACCCTTACCCCAGTCTGGTGGTTAACCCTTACCCCAGTCTGGTGTTCCACCCTTACCCCAGTCTGGTGTTCCATCCTTACCCCAGTCTGGTGTTTAACCCTTACCCCAGTCTGGTGTTTAACCCGTACCCCAGTCTGGTGTTCCACCCTTACCCCAGTCTGGTGTTCCATCCTTACCCCAGTCTGGTGGTTAACCCTACCCCAGTCTGGTGTTCCATCCTTACCCCAGTCTGGTGTTTAATCCTTACCCCAGTCTGGTGTTTAACCCTTACCCCAGTCTGGTGTTTAACCCTTACCCCAGTCTGGTGGTTAACCCTTACCCCAGTCTGGTGTTCCACCCTTACCCCAGTCTGGTGTTCCATCCTTACCCCAGTCTGGTGGTTAACCCTTACCCCAGTCTGGTGTTTAACCCTTACCCCAGTCTGGTGTTTAACCCTTACCCCAGTCTGGTGTTTAACCCTTACCCCAGTCTGGTGTTACACCCTTACCCCAGTCTGGTGGTGTTCCATCCTTACCCCAGTCTGGTGTTCCACCCTTACCCCAGTCTGGTGTTCAACCCTGACCCCAGTCTGGTGTTTAACCCTTACCCCAGTCTGGTGTTCCACCCTTACCCCAGTCTGGTGTTCCACCCTTACCCCAGTCTGGTGGTGTTCCATCCTTACCCCAGTCTGGTGTTTAACCCTTACCCCAGTCTGGTGTTTAACCCTTACCCCAGTCTGGTGTTCCACCCTTACCCCAGTCTGGTGTTCCACCCTTACCCCAGTCTGGTGGTGTTCCATCCTTACCCCAGTCTGGTGTTTAACCCTTACCCCAGTCTGGTGTTTAACCCTTACCCCAGTCTGGTGTTTAACCCTTACCCCAGTCTGGTGGTGTTCCATCCTTACCCCAGTCTGGTGTTTAACCCTTACCCCAGTCTGGTGTTTAACCCTTACCCCAGTCTGGTGTTTAACCCTTACCCCAGTCTGGTGGTGTTCCAGCCTTACCCCAGTCTGGTGTTCCACCCTTACCCCAGTCTGGTGGTGTTCCATCCTTACCCCAGTCTGGTGTTCCACCCTTACCCCAGTCTGGTGGTGTTCCATCCTTACCCCAGTCTGGTGTTCCACCCTTACCCCAGTCTGGTGGTGTTCCATCCTTACCCCAGTCTGGTGGTGTTCCACCCTTACCCCAGTCTGGTGGTGTTCCATCCTTACCCCAGTCTGGTGTTTAACCCTTACCCCAGTCTGGTGTTCCACCCTTACCCCAGTCTGGTGGTGTTCCATCCTTACCCCAGTCTGGTGTTCCATCCTTACCCCAGTCTGGTGTTCCATCCTTACCCCAGTCTGGTGGTGTTCCATCCTTACCCCAGTCTGGTGTTCCATCCTTACCCCAGTCTGGTGGTGTTCCATCCTTACCCCAGTCTGGTGTTCCACCCTTACCTCAGTCTGGTGTTCATTCCTTACCCCAGTCTGGGGCCCTAAGACTTGGATAGACATGGAAATATTGGAAGCATTGGGAAGGAACTAAGGAGCCAATATCTAATTTCTTTAACCATTATTAATCTACAATTGTTTCTTGTGGCTGTAATGAAATACTGTAGATTGTTGTTCATTTGCAGAGCTACAGGGTGTTACAGGCTACAAATGATCTAGCTAGTCCATTACCTGCACTTTGATTGATCCTAAACATCCACAATGTCAAGCAGCATTATTGTTGTATTCCCTCAACCACATCATCCACCACTGGCATTCATCACTCACCACGGACAGACTGGTGATAATATCATACATCTCAATATCAGCTAGATTATGTTTTTACCTAGATTCTGGGTGAGTTATGTACATTCGCATGACACTTTGATTTATTGGGTGCAATTTGAAACAAAACAGTTTGTCTGGGTTGTATATTGAAGTGGAAACAGTTTGTCTGGGTTGTATATTGAAGTGGAAACAGTTTGTCTGGGTTGTATATTGAAGTGGAAACAGTTTGTCTGGGTTGTATATTGAAGTGGAAACAGTTTGTCTGGGTTGTATATTGAAGGAAACAGCTTGTCTGGGTTGTATATTAAAGAGGAAACAGTTTGTATGGGTTGTATATTGAAGGGAAACAGCTTGTCTGGGTTGTATATTGAAGGGAAACAGCTTGTCTGGGTTGTATATTGAAGGGAAACAGCTTGTCTGGGTTGTATATTGAAGTGGAAACAGTTTGTCTGGGTTGTATATTGAAGTGGAAACAGTTTTTCTGGGTTGTATATTGAAGTGGAAACAGTTTGTCTGGGTTGTATATTGAAGTGGAAATTGTTTTTCTGGGTTGTATATTAAAGTGGAAACAGCTTGTCTGGGTTGTATATTGAAGTGGAAACAGTTTGTCTGGGTTGTATATTGAAGGGAAACAGTTTGTCTGGGTTGTATATTGAAGTGGAAACAGTTTGTCTGGGTTGTATATTGAAGTGGGAACAGTTTGTCTGGGTTGTATATTGAAGTGGAAACAGTTTGTCTGGGTTGTATATTGAAGTGGAAACAGTTTGTCTGGGTTGTATATTGAAGTGGGAACAGTTTGTCTGGGTTGTATATTGAAGTGGAAACAGTTTGTCTGGGTTGTATATTGAAGGAAACAGCTTGTCTGGGTTGTTTTATTAAAGAGGAAACAGTTTGTCTGGGTTGTATATTGAAGGAAACAGCTTGTCTGGGTTGTATATTGAAGGGAAACAGCTTGTCTGGGTTGTATATTGAAGGGAAACAGCTTGTCTGGGTTGTATATTGAAGTGGAAACAGTTTGTCTGGGTTGTATATTGAAGTGGAAACAGTTTTCTGGGTTGTATATTGAAGTGGAAACAGTTTGTCTGGGTTGTATATTGAAGTGGAAATTGTTTTTCTGGGTTGTATATTAAAGTGGAAACAGCTTGTCTGGGTTGTATATTGAAGTGGAAACAGTTTGTCTGGGTTGTATATTGAAGGGAAACAGTTTGTCTGGGTTGTATATTGAAGTGGAAACAGTTTGTCTGGGTTGTATATTGAAGTGGGAACAGTTTGTCTGGGTTGTATATTGAAGTGGAAACAGTTTGTCTGGGTTGTATATTGAAGTGGAAACAATTTGTCTGGGTTGTATATCGAAGTGGGAACAGTTTGTCTGGGTTGTATATTGAAGTGGAAACAGTTTGTCTGGGTTGTATATTGAATGGAAACAGTTTGTCTGGGTTGTATATTAAAGTGAAACAGTTTGTCTGGGTTGTATATTAAAGTGGAAACAGTTTGTCTGGGTTGTATATTGAAGTTGAAACAGTTGCCTGGGTTGTATATTGAAGTGGGAACAGTTTGTTTGGTTGTATATTGAAGTGGAAACAGTTTGTCTGGGTTGTATATTGAAGTGGAAACAGTTTGTCTGGGTTGTATATTGAAGGGAAACAGTTTGTCTGGGTTGTATATTGAAGTGGAAACAGTTTGTCTGGGTTGTATATTGAAGTGGGAACAGTTTGTCTGGGTTGTATATTGAAGTGGAAACAGTTTGTCTGGGTTGTATATTGAAGTGGGAACAGTTTGTCTGGGTTGTATATTGAAGTGGAAACAGTTTGTTTGGGTTGTATATTGAAGTGGAAACAGTTTGTTTGGGTTGTATATTGAAGTGGGAACAGTTTGTCTGGGTTGTATATTGAAGTGGGAACAGTTTGTCTGGGTTGTATATTGAAGTGGAAACAGTTTGTCTGGGTTGTATATTGAAGTGGGAACAGTTTATTGTGTTCGAGGCTGACAGCCCACAGGATATTTGATTTGAGCTCATCTATGTGACATTGGGTTTAATTCAAGTCATGACACTCACTCCATCTCCTGAAGCAAGCCTATATATTTCTACCAGAAGTTTGTTTTGCGACATCAATTAAATGTATGTATAACATGCCTACAGGGGCAAAGTCAAGAACAGCCAACGAGACACAGTTCTTTGTCTGTGGAACTGAATTACATTTTAAACATGTCATGTGTAACAGTATAACTTTACACCGTCCCTCGCCCATACCCGGGTGCGAACCAGGGACCCTCTGCACACCTCAACAACAGTCACCCACGAAGAATCGTTACCCATCGCTCCACAAAAGCCACGGCCCTTGCTGAGCAAGGGGAACTACTACTTCAAGTTCTCAGAGCAAGTGACGTCACCGATTGAAACGCTATTTAGCGCGAACACCGCTAACTAAGCTAGCCGTTTCACATCCGTTACACATGCAATGTGATGAAAAAAATAATTAATTCTGTTTTTTTTTTCATAATTTTGCTTTTATTTGAAAGGGAAAATATATAATTCAATAAATATTGTAGCAACAACAATGGGACACAGACATAACAGTTACATTAAAAAAGGGGGAGGATGACCTAATGACAAAACACTTTACACAACAAACAACCGTTTCTTTCTTTTCATTCATTTCTGAAACAGATAGCATTAGCAGGCTAGCTGATGATACTGCTCTAGGAGAAGCTGTTCTGAAACAGATAGCATTAGCAGGCTAGCTGGTGATACTGCTCTAGGAGAAGCTGTTCTGAAACAGATAGCACTAGCAGGCTAGCTGATGATACTGCTCTAGGAGAAGCTGTTCTGAAACAGATAGCATTAGCAGGCTAGCTGATGATACTGCTCTAGGAGAAGCTGTTCTGAAACAGATAGCATTAGCAGGCTAGCTGATGATACTGCTCTAGGAGAAGCTGTTCTGAAACAGATAGCATTAGCAGGCTAGCTGATGATACTGCTCTAGGAGAAGCTGTTCTGAAACAGATAGCATTAGCAGGCTAGCTGATGACACTTTTCTAGGAGAAGCTGTTCTGAAAACATTTGAAAAGCATTGCGAGTTTAATAAAGGCATTGGAATATACCAGAATTTATGGCGCTTTTTAGCGAAGCCTTGATCTTTAAAAAGTGCATTTATACTTTAGACATATCCAGTGAACAACGTCCTTCAACCAAAGTCATGCTTCATTTGTTTATTTCATTCCCCTCCCTTGCTGAGAGCAGAAGGTGTTGCATAGCTGAAAGGACATGTCCATAAACTGTTCAGCATCACAATACCCTGTCTATCATTACGCCAAACAGATCAGAAGTCCTAGGATGTCAACGGTCATTGGTTTAAATGATATGGGCTTACAGTAAATTCTACAAAATACAGGAAAGACATGACTGGAACAACGGGACTATTAGGTCAGGAAACACTTGACTTGCAACCACAAGAAGGGGGAAGAGAAACAAACAAGCTGATGGAAACCACAGGGATGTGCTGCGTGCCCTGTGTCATGTCACTTCCAGGTCTTTGATCCAGTGCAAGATGGCCGCTCGTCTTCAGCGTTCCAGAGTGCACCGCTGCAGTCTCTCATGGTGATGGAGTCAGCTGTACAGACGGGGGTGAGCCAATCATCATGTACAGCGTGGACATCCTTTCTGAAGTCCTTAGAAAAACGTCCGGGACTCGTTCAACTTTTCCTACGTGACATCACTTCCTGTGGAAATGGTAATTTCCTGTGAAAGGCCATGACCACTTCCTCGTCCAGCTCTAAGAGGAAACAGTGTTACTACCTCCCGTGAAGCCGCCGGAAGGAAGGCAGCTAATTGGCCCAAAGCAGAGATAGCTTCCTCTTCTGGTAAAAGATTTGTAAGGGAGATGGATGGTAGATAGACAGGCTACACTGAAAGACTATTGTGTTGTCATTGATATGGTGGATTTCATCTACATTTACATTGTATGACGCATATACAAAACTCCACCCCAGGACAGCAGGCCAAGGGCTTTAAAGTGCAGGAAGGGAAGGGCCTCACCCTCTAATGTTCCAAAATGCACTATGCTCTGACCTTTAACCCCTGTCCTCACTGCATGCTTCAATCCCAGCCTGCAAATCCACTCCCGAGGGTCGGGACCCTGCCCACCAGGTCACATGACACAGCAACTCTTTGCTTTGTCCTTCCGCAGGTCTGACGCTACCGCCGCGAGGTCGGGCCTAGTGGGCATGTGCGAGATCCTTTTGTTGCCTCTGGTAGATTTGTTGCGTTTGACGTTCTTGTTGTTCTTGTTGACGCAGGCCAAGGTGGCCACGTGGAAAATGTCCCTGACGCTGTTCTCTGACTGTTGGGCTGAGCACTCGATGTAGGGGGCTGAGATCTGTTTGGCCATGTTGGAACCCTGTAGAAAGAAAACGCATTGGAATTGGAATTTCAGTTTACTTCCTGAATTGACTGAATTGAAATGGAATTGACCCAAAAATCTGAAGAAAATGCACTCTACAACCACCGTACCTGATCATATGACACAGGCATCTGTCTGTGATTGGACAGCTCCACCAGCGTGGAGAGGTCGGTGCGCAGGTCCGATTTGCAGCCCACCAGGAGCATCTTGGTGTTGGGACAGAACTCCTGGATCTCCCCTTTCCACTGTGGAGGACAGAGAAAGTCATTGAGACTGGGAGGACAGGACCAGACAGAATGGGAGCTAGTCCAGACTAGCCATCAAATACTTGCCTCCTCCTGTCCTTGATTCCTCGCCTCCCTCTCAAAGCTCATTGGAGGAGGAGGTACAAGAGGAGGGACCTCGGAGCCTCTCCTCCAATGGATTTTGAGCGAGAGTAATTGAGGAATCAAGGACTGGAGGTATCAAGTATTGGACGGCTTGTACACTTTTTTTCAGACAGAACCTGAGCCCTCTCCTTCTGAAGGACAAAGGCACTTCCTGTTTCCAGTCCCCATGCCGCATCACACGGCGTTAAACCCAGGAAGGAATGCAGTATCGGAGGCTTTAAGGCCAGAGATAATCCTTCACGTTTCCTCTCAAACACAATAAACACTCTGGGATCAATGGCCTTTAATCACTGGATATAATCTGCTACTAATGCAGTCTGGAGAACAAGGAGTGTTTGGCTGACTGGCTGACTGGCTGGCTGGCTGACTGACTGACTGGCTGGCTGACTGACTGGCTGGCTGACTGACTGGCTGACTGGCTGGCTGACTGGCTGGCTGACTGGCTGGCTGGCTGACTGGCTGACTGGCTGGCTGGCTGACTGGCTGACTGGCTGACTGGCTGACTGACTGGCTGACTGGCTGACTGACTGGCTGGCTGGCTGGCTGGCTGAGAACAAGGCTGAGACTGGCTGACTGGCTGGCTGACTGGCTGACTGGCTGGCTGGCTGGCTGGCTGGCTGGCTGACTGACTGGCTGGCTGGCTGGCTGGCTGACTGGCTGGCTGACTGGCTGACTGGCTGGCTGGCTGGCTGACTGGCTGGACTGGCTGGCTGGCTGGCTGACTGGCTGGCTGGCTGACTGGCTGACTGACTGACTGGCTGGCTGGCTGATGACATGGCTTGGCTGGCTGGCTGGCTGGCTGGACATTGAGGGATCATGTTCAGTGTTGTACAGACAGGTGATTGTTTGAACTGGCCAAGAGGAAGGAAGGAACTCTGTTTTGGAACGGAACCTTCTCATGTTTTTTTCTTCTATAGCAGAGTCACATCAGAGGACACTAAAAGCACTCCCTTTCCCTGCCCTCCTCTCACCCTAATGCCCCCTAACCCATGACGACCTCTGTCTGTACTTCAACTCTCTAGATGTTTAAGTGGGCTAAGTGGAAAAAACAGGAAATTACTGGGAAAAACTGGAAATGACTGGGAAAGCGTTCTGGGGAGGTCAAGTGAAAAGGATATTAAAATGAATTCATTGAATGAAAACTGGACATGTAGTTTCTTTCAAGTGAGGTAAAAGAAAAACACATGAAGGTCCATATTCTACAGGCTGTAGAGGTTGACTAATGGTAGGTACACACAAGTGGAGGACGGACCATAATAATGTCTGGAACTGAGCCAATAGAATGGTATCAAACACCTGGAAACCATGGAAACCATATGTTTGATGTATTTGATACCATTCCACTGATTCCACTCCAACCATTATCACGAGCCTTCCCTCCCCAATTAAGGTGCCACCAACCTCCTGTGGTACACACCTTCTTTATTACGCTGTCAAGTGTGTCAGGACGGCTGACGTCAAAACAGATAAGGACAGCGTCTGAGTCTGGGTAGGAGAGAGGCCTCACGTTGTCGTAGTATGGAGACCCTGAAACAACAGAACAAAGCACAGGTCAGCACACGGACAACAACAACTCACACAATACACAGAGAACTACAACTCACACAATACACAGAGAACTACAACTCACACAATACACAGAGAACTACAACTCAAATAATACACAGAACTACAACTCACACAATACACAGAGAACTACAACTCACACAATACACAGAGAACTACAACTCACACAATACACAGAGAACTACAACTCACACAACACACAGAGAACTACAACTCACATAATACACATAGAACAACAACTCACACAATACACAGAGAACTACAACTCACACAATACACAGAGAACTACAACTCACACAATACACAGAGAACTACAACTCAAATAATACACAGAACTACAACTCACACAATACACAGAGAACTACAACTCACACAATACACATAGAACTACAACTCACACAATACACAGAGAACTACAACTCACACAACACACAGAGAACTACAACTCACATAATACACATAGAACTACAACTCACACAATACACAGAGAACTACAACTCAAATAATACACAGAACTACAACTCACACAATACACAGAGAACTACAACTCACACAATACACAGAGAACTACAACTCACACAATACACAGAGAATTACAACTCAAACAATACACATAGAACTACAACTCAAACAATACACATAGAACTACAACTCACATAATACACATAGAACTACAACTCAAACAATACACATAGAACTACAACTCACATAATACACATAGAACTACAACTCACATAATACACATAGAACTACAACTCACACAATACACAGAGAACTACAACTCAAATAATACACATAGAACTACAACTCACACAATACACAGAGAACTACAACTCACACAATACACATAGAACTACAACTCAAACAATACACAGAGAACTACAACTCACACAATACACATAGAACTACAACTCAAACAATACACATAGAACTACAACTCACACAATACACAGAGAACTACAACTCAAACAATACACATAGAACTACAACTCACACAATACACAGAGAACTACAACTCAAACAATACACATAGAACTACAACTCACACAATACACATAGAACTACAACTCACACAATACACATAGAACTACAACTCACATAATACACATAGAACTACAACTCACACAATACACAGAGAATTACAACCCACACAATACACATAGAACTACAACTCACACAATACACATAGAACTACAACTCAAACAATACACATAGAACTACAACTCACATAATACACATAGAACTACAACTCACACAATACACAGAGAATTACAACCCACACAATACACATAGAACTACAACTCACACAATACACAGAGAACTACAACTCACACAATACACAGAGAACTAACACTCCAGCTGTGGATGTAAGAGATTGAGAGAGAGTGAAAAAACACACATGGATACATTGAGCATCCTATGAGCCAACCAAACCTGTCCAAACCAGATATTGACAGATTTTGCCTCAAAGTCACACAGGAAATCCAATAGTGATAGAGATGAAGATGTTTTGGTGACGAGAGACCATTTCTGAACAGCGCAGGACACAGTCATTAGCATCGAGATAATACACACTGGAAGAACATCAACAGTAGAGATGCAAACGTTATGCTGACTGCAGCAATACGTTGTGTTTGAGGACGAAGTTACTTCTCTCGAGACAGACCAGAGTTCCAGAGAAAGCAGAAACCTAGAAAACCATGCCAACACCTTAAACTGAGACCATGTGTAGGAAAACGCCTCTCTCTTTCACCCTCTCCATCCCAACCTCCCTTCATCCCTCTCTCCCTCCCTCCTCCCCTATCTCTGTAACAGCTTAGTGGTGAGGGGTTTAGGCTTACATCAAGGTGAGCGACCGGGGCACGTGAGCAGCTGTGGAAACTAAAGGGCTACCCACATGTAACAAAGCCCCACTGCCAAAGAATCTGGGGAATTTAGTTTTTCATGTCTAAAGTGGCTGGGACTCTTGGGAGGTCTTTTCCACAAGCCCAGAGGAAGCCACCACACACACACACCCGCACACAGGAAGGAATGCAGTATCTGGAAGAAGCTGGATCAACATCCATTCATCGTCCTCCTGCCCTGCCACACACCCTATTCCCTATATTGTGCACTACTTTTGACCAGAGTGCTCTATATAAGTGCACGATATAGGGAATATTGTGTCATTTCAGACCCACCCAGGCCAGGGTTTCTCTCTATAGCTACTGCAAAGCTGTCCGTAAGAGGGCTGATCATAAAAACACTGTGGTTGGATGTTGAGGATGGGGATAAGGATCAGTTAGAGGATGTTGAGGATGGGGGTAAGGATCAGTTAGAGGATGTTGAGGATGGGGGTAAGGATCAGTTAGAGGATGTTGAGGATGGGGGTAAGGATCAGTTAGAGGATGTTGAGGATGGGGGTAAGGATCAGTTAGAGGATGTTGAGGATGGGGGTAGGATGGGGGATAAGGATCAGTTAGAGGATGTTGAGGATGGGGGTAAGGATCAGTTAGAGGATGTTGAGGATGGGGGTAAGGATCAGTTAGAGGATGTTGAGGATGGGGGTAAGGATCAGTTAGAGGATGTTGAGGATGGGGGTAAGGATCAGTTAGAGGATGTTGAGGATGGGGGTAAGGATCAGTTAGAGGATGTTGAGGATGGGGGTAAGGATCAGTTAGAGGATGTTGAGGATGGGGGTAAGGATCAGTTAGAGGATGTTGAGGATGGGGTAAGGATCAGTTAGAGGTGTTGAGGATGGGGTAAGGATCAGTTAGAGGATGTTGAGGATGGGGGTAAGGATCAGTTAGAGGATGTTGAGGATGGGGGTAAGGATCAGTTAGAGGATGTTGAGGATGGGGGTAAGGATCAGTTAGAGGATGTTGAGGATGGGGGTAAGGATCAGTTAGAGGATGTTGAGGATGGGGTAAGGATCAGTTAGAGGATTAGAGGATGTTGAGGATGGGGGTAAGGATCAGTTAGAGGATGTTGAGGATGGGGGTAAGGATCAGTTAGAGGATGTTGAGGATGGGGGTAAGGATCAGTTAGAGGATGGATGGGGGTTTGAGGATGTTGAGGATGGGGGTAAGGATCAGTTAGAGGATGTTGAGGATGGGGATGGGGGTAAGGATCAGTTAGAGGATGTTGAGGATGGGGGTAAGGATCAGTTAGATGGATGTTCAGTTAGGGATGTTGAGGATGGGGTAAGGATCAGTTAGAGGATGTTGAGGATGGGGGGATCAGTTAGAGGATGTTGAGGAGGATTAGTTAGAGGATGTTGAGGATGGGGTAAGGATCAGTTAGAGGATGTTGAGGATGGGGGTAAGGATCAGTTAGAGGATGTTGAGGATGGGGTAAGGATCAGTTAGAGGATGTTGAGGATGGGGGTAAGGATCAGTTAGAGGATGTTGAGGATGAGGATGGAGGTTGAGGATGGGGGTAAGGATCAGTTAGAGGATGTTGATGGGGGTTGAGGATGTTGAGGATAAGGATCAGTTAGAGGATGTTGAGGATGGGGGTAAGGATCAGAGGGATGTTGAGGATGGGGGTAAGGATCAGTTAGAGGATGTTGAGGATGGGGGTAAGGATCAGTTAGAGGATGTTGAGGATGGGGGTAAGGATCAGTTAGAGGATGTTGAGGATGGGGGTAAGGATCAGTTAGATTATTTTGAGGATAGGGGTAAGGATCAGTTAGAGGATGTTGAGGATGGGGGTAAGGATCAGTTAGAGGATGTTGAGGATGGGGTAAGGATCAGTTAGAGGATGTTGAGGATGGGGGTAAGGATCAGTTAGAGGATGTTGAGGATGGGGGTAAGGATCAGTTAGAGGATGTTGAGGATGGGGGTAAGGATCAGTTAGAGGATGTTGAGGATGGGGGTAAGGATCAGTTAGAGGATGTTGAGGATGGGGGTAAGGATCAGTTAGAGGATGTTGAGGATGGGGGTAAGGATCAGTTAGAGGATGTTGAGGATGGGGGTAAGGATCAGTTAGATTATTTTGGGATAGGGGTAAGGATGTTAGAGGATGTTGAGGATGGGGGTAAGGATCAGTTAGAGGATGTTGAGGATGGGGTAAGGATCAGTTAGAGGATGTTGAGGATGGGGGTAAGGATCAGTTAGAGGATGTTGAGGATGGGGGTAAGGATCAGTTAGAGGATGTTGAGGATGGATGGGGATGTTGAGGATGGGGGTAAGGATCAGTTAGAGGATGTTGAGGATGGGGGTAAGGATCAGTTAGAGGATGTTGAGGATGGGGGTAAGGATCAGTTAGAGGATGTTGAGGATGGGGTAGCTTGCTGCTCAGTCCTCAACGGAGAGAACGCAGAAGGATATGTTTCACATATTTAGTGTCCTATAAGTCCTATAATCACTAAGTGACACACAACCACATCCAGACATTCAGACAAACCCTCCCCTCCCTCCAGAATAGTGACAAACCTCCCTCCCTGGGGCAACATCAGAATACTGACAAACCCTCCTCCACAGGAAATCTGGGGGCAACATTCAGAATACTGACAAACACTCCCTCCACAGGAAATTTGGGGGCAACATTCAGAATACTGACAAACCCTCCCCTCCCTCCACAGGAAATCTAGGGGCAATTTTCAATGTTATTTTATAGAGGATGGGGTTGCTGCTAAGGGTCATGCTGTTAGTAGTTCTATAGAAGACCGATTCAAAACCTCACAATAAGTTTGTGGCTATCCCAGTGGAGTGTATTTGGGTTTTCCTCAGCCATAAATAGCTGTTTCTCCCTTATGGAAGTGTTATAGGAGGATGCTGCTATGTGTCTGTTTCATCCCAGCTGGATCTGAACCACTGTGCGGCGGACATGGTGCTCCTGGTACCCAGCTGATAGTACGCAGCGCACGCGCACGCACGCACGCACGCACGCACGCACGCACGCACGCACGCACGCACGCACGCACGCACGCACGCACACACACACACACACACACACACACACACACACACACACACACACACACACACACACACACACACACACACACACACACACACACAGAGAGAGAGAGAGAGAAGTTCCACAGTGGACAAAGTCCTGTTGACTATCACCTCATTAGTTTCTGCTCCGTCCTTGTTCCCCTCAGGACATTTTAATCTGAGAGGAAGGAAGACACCCACCCACTGTTCTGACTCTTTTGTTCTCTTCTCTCTCTCCTTCTCTCTCTCTCTCCTTCTCTGCCTCTCTCCTTTTCTCTTGCACCCTTAATCTCTATTTTTCAATATCTCTCACAGACAGACACACAGACAGACAAACAGACACATTGGGGGAGTAGGCAGCTGCTGACACATGCTCCCTGTCTCTCTCTTCAGCCCTCAGAGTGACAGACGAGGCAGAAAGAGAGGCCTGACCACAGAGCTCTAAGTCTTAGTGTGCATCCCAAATGGCACCCCATTTGCTGAGTGCACTTCATAGGGAATAGGGTGCCAGCTGAGCTGACAGCTGAGTGGAGCCCTGTGTGTACCACAACAGTTCAGCTCCATCTGAACCATTCATTCCACAGTTAGTCCTGCTGCCAGACCACTGAATCCCAACAACACCAAATCCTGCAGCCAGACCTCTGAATCCCATCAACCTCAAGCATGCCAGACCACTGAAAAAACCCCAATGCAAGCTGTTTCAGACCTCTGAATCCCAGAACCTCAGAGATGCCAGAGAGAAAAAGAGAGAGCCCTAATGCAGAGAGAGTGTTTCAATATGAGAGGTGAAGAACAACAGAGAGAAAGAGAGAGAGGGAGAGAGGGAGAGAGAGAGAGAGAGAGAGAGAGAGAGAGAGAGAGAGAGAGAGAGAAAGAGAGTTTAAGACAATCTGAGTTCTGAATGATACACAGTACCTTATATTGGAGTTACCCAGGCCACACAGTCTATATGATTCAGTTACCCAGGTCACACAGTCTATATGATTCAGTTACCCAGGTCACACAGTCTATATGATTCAGTTACCCAGGTCACACAGTCTATATGATTCAGTTACCCAGGTCACACAGTCTATATGATTCAGTTACCCAGGTCACACAGTCTATATGATTCAGTTACCCAGGTCACACAGTCTATATGATTCAGTTACCCAGGTCACACAGTCTATATGATTCAGTTTCCCAGGTCACACAGTCTATATGATTCAGTTACCCAGGTCACACAGTCTATATGATTCAGTTACCCAGGTCACACAGTCTATATGATTCAGTTACCCAGGTCACACAGTCTATATGATTCAGTTACCCAGGTCACACAGTCTATATGATTCAGTTACCCAGGTCACACAGTCTATATGATTCAGTTACCCAGGTCACACAGTCTATATGATTCAGTTACCCAGGTCACACAGTCTATATGATTCAGTTACCCAGGTCACACAGTCTATATGATTCAGTTACCCAGGTTACAGAGTCTATATGATTCAGTTACCCAGGTCACACAGTCTATATGATTCAGTTACCCAGGTCACACAGTCTATATGATTCAGTTACCCAGGTCACACAGTCTATATGATTCAGTTACCCAGGTCACACAGTCTATATGATTCAGTTACCCAGATCACACAGTCTATATGATTCAGTTACCCAGATCACACAGTCTATATTCAGTTACCCAGATCGCACAGTCTATATGATTCAGTTACCCAGATCACACAGTCTATATGATTCATTACCCAGATCGCACAGTCTATATGATTCAGTTACCCAGATCACACAGTCTATATGATTCAGTTACCCAGGTCACACAGTCTATATGATTCAGTTACCCAGATCACACAGTCTAGATTCAGTTACCCAGATCACAGTCTATATGATTCAGTTACCCAGATCACACAGTCTATATGATTCAGTTACCCAGATCACACAGTCTATATGATTCAGTTACCCAGATCAGTCTATATGATTCAGTTACCCAGGTCACACAGTCTATATGATTCAGTTACCCAGATCACACAGTCTATATGATTCAGTTACCCAGATCACACAGTGTAAATGAGTATACAGTACAGCTGATCTAAGGCATGCAGACATGCAAAAACTAATTTGATTGAGTTTTCTTTCAGGCTAACAACGTTAACAACGGAAATATGCACCGCTCTTCTTAAGTTTGCCGAAAGATCTCAACGTTTACAAAAGAGCTCTTTGTTCAGTAGCAAGTAGCAACCTTTCGTCCCCGGAATGTGAAACATGCGGCTCCAATTCGCCGAGCTCCAGAAATTGATCCGATGCAACAAAGGCTGGCTGCTGACCGTGGTCTGTAGAAGGGAAGGCCTGGGAGCTAAAGCAGAGCCCATCTCAGCTGTCTGGAAGCCAGAGTGGACAGGAAGCAGGCCCTGAACAACTGACTGCAGAGACACACAGGATCCAGGTTGAGATTCAGAATAGATGCTTTGCATTCAAGTTAGTGGAGGAATGTCAATGGTGCCTGTGTAACGTCTGAAAGGTCAATCACCCTGACGGTTGTCTCTCTGAGTGTCACTGGCCTCTTTGTGCCGAGTTGAACCAGCTGCTGTCTCCCTCCTATAGGCTGGCTCAAAGCGTTCAACGTGCACGGAGCACGGCCCGGCCTACAACAGTGTCAACAAACGCGATAGTAGTCAATCCATCATCCTGTCTCAGCCGCTGAATCACACAGAAGTCATGCGGGAGGCGTGTGTGGAGGCAGGGAGAGAGGGAGGAGACAGGACGGCAACCAGCTGGCGCTGAGGCTCTTTGATTTCCCTTCATTTCTAAATAGTCTCCCATTGTATTCGTTTAGAAAATGAAGAGGTAATATTGTTGAAATAAGTCACACCTGAATCGATGCATCAGGTACAAAGCAACAAACACCTTGAGGACAACTTCCTCTAAACCTCCCAGATGGGTCAATAGACCAATGGGGGAGAATGAGGGACAGATTTACGAACAGGCACGCAGGGCACGTGCCCTGGGTCCCCCTACCTCAAGGGGATCCCCAACGCTGGAGGTCGGGGCCCCTCAAATAACATGTGAACATGACAGAAGTCGTGGCAAAATGTGTAGAATTGCAGGAAATTCACTTGAAAACTGCAACATTTACAGTATACTATACTGTATCTCTTAACCTCATGATAAAACTGCAACATTTACAGTATACTATACTGTATCTCTTAACCTCATGATAAAACTGCAACATTTACAGTATACTATACTGTATCTCTTAGCCTCATGATAAAACTGCAACATTTACAGTATACTATACTGTATCTCTTAGCCTCATGATAAAACTGCAACATTTACAGTATACTATACTGTATCTCTTAACCTCATGATAAAACTGCAACATTTACAGTATACTATACTGTATCTCTTAGCCTCATGATAAAACTGCAACATTTACAGTATACTATACTGTATCTCTTAGCCTCATGATAAAACTGCAACATTTACAGTATACTATACTGTATCTCTTAGCCTCATGATAAAACTGCAACATTTACAGTATACTATACTGTATCTCTTAGCCTCATGATAAAACTGCAACATTTACAGTATACTATACTGTATCTCTTAGCCTCATGATAAAACTGCAACATTTACAGTATACTATACTGTATCTCTTAGCCTCATGATAAAACTGCAACATTTACAGTATACTATACTGTATCTCTTAGCCTCATGATAAAACTGCAACATTTACAGTATACTATACTGTATCTCTTAACCTCATGATAAAACTGCAACATTTACAGTATACTATACTGTATCTCTTAGCCTCATGATAAAACTGCAACATTTACAGTATACTATACTGTATCTCTTAACCTCATGATAAAACTGCAACATTTACAGTATACTATACTGTATCTCTTAGCCTCATGATAAAACTGCAACATTTACAGTATACTATACTGTATCTCTTAGCCTCATGATAAAACTGCAACATTTACAGTATACTATACTGTATCTCTTAACCTCATGATAAAACTGCAACATTTACAGTATACTATACTGTATCTCTTAACCTCATGATAAAACTGCAACATTTACAGTATACTATACTGTATCTCTTAGCCTCATGGTAAAACTGCAACATTTACAGTATACTATACTGTATCTCTTAGCCTCATGATAAAACTGCAACATTTACAGTATACTATACTGTATCTCTTAGCCTCATGGTAAAACTGTAACATTTACAGTATACTATACTGTATCTCTTAACCTCATGATAAAACTGCAACATTTACAGTATACTATACTGTATCTCTTAGCCTCATGATAAAACTGCAACATTTACAGTATACTATACTGTATCTCTTAACCTCATGATAAAACTGCAACATTTACAGTATACTATACTGTATCTCTTAACCTCATGATAAAACTGCAACATTTACAGTATACTATACTGTATCTCTTAACCTCATGATAAAACTGCAACATTTACAGTATACTATACTGTATCTCTTAGCCTCATGATAAAACTGCAACATTTACAGTATACTATACTGTATCTCTTAGCCTCATGATAAAACTGCAACATTTACAGTATACTATACTGTATCTCTTAGCCTCATGATAAAACTGCAACATTTACAGTATACTATACTGTATCTCTTAACCTCATGATAAAACTGCAACATTTACAGTATACTATACTGTATCTCTTAGCCTCATGATAAAACTGCAACATTTTCTCTCTGTCTCATGGCAAAATGTTTTCAATCGCAGGAAAGGCCCCCTGGAGGTAGGTGCTCCCAAATCCGGCCCTGGGGAGAATGGCTCCTGCAGATAAGCCCAGCTCAGCTCTAGCTTTATCCCCGGTATCTAGCACCCCTCCTCATCCCCCGTCCTCCTCCTCCCCATCCTCCCTCTTCTTCTCAGCATGTGATTGATATGGAGGAGCCTGCAGGTTAGCAGCTGTGGGATTCCCTCCCCCCTTTGAAATCTCCCTAACTAACTCAGCAGCCCCAGAACTAATCAATATGTTTCCCTCTGCCTCTTGTCTTGCCAGGGAGCAGTAGGGGGGCAGGAACTCAGGCATCTGTGGAACTGGAGCCCCCACTAAACCTTCCAAACTGAAACACACAATCATTTGACCCTCCCAGGAAGGAATCCACATCCCCTTGACCCCGGACCCTCCCAGACTGAAACGCACAACCCCCTGCCCCTCCGAGGAAGGAACCCACATCCCCCTGCCCCTCCCAGGAAGGAACCCACATCCCCCTGCCCCTCCCAGGAAGGAACCCACATCCCCCTGCCCCTCCCAGGAAGGAACCCACATCCCCCTGCCCCTCCCAGGAAGGAACCCACATCCCCCTGCCCCTCCCAGGAAGGAACCCACATCCCCCTGCCCCTCCCAGGAAGGAACCCACATCCCCCTGCCCCTCCCAGGAAGGAACCCACATCCCCCTGCCCCTCCCAGGAAGGAACCCACATCCCCCTGCCCCTCCCAGGAAGGAACCCACATCCCCCTAACCCTTCCAGGAAGGAACCCACATCCCTCTGCCCCTCCGAGGAAGGAACCCACATTCCCCTGCCCCTCCCAGGAAGGAACCCACATCCCCTAACCCTCCCAGGAAGGAACCCACATCCCCCTAACCCTCCCAGGAAGGAACCCACATCCCCCTAACCCTCCAAGGAAGGAACCCACATCCCCCTGCCCCTCCGAGGAAGGAACCCTCCCAGGAAGGAACCCACATCCCCTAACCCTCCCAGGAAGGAACCCACATCCCCTAACCCTCCCAGGAAGGAACCCTCCCAGGAAGGAACCCACATCCCCCTAACCCTCCCAGGAAGGAACCCACATCCCCTAACCCTCCCAGGAAGGAACCCACATCCCCTGCCCCTAACCCACATCCCAGGAAGGAACCCACATCCCCTAACCCTCCCAGGAAGGAACCCTCCCAGGGAAGGAACCCACATCCCCTAACCCTCCCAGGAAGGAACCCACATCCCCATGCCCCTCCCAGGAAGGAACCCACATCCCCCTAACCCTCCCAGGAAGGAACCCACATCCCCCTGACCCCTGACCCACAGGACTCCCTACAGTACGAAGTGGTGGTGGACTGACCCTGGCGCATTAGTTCTCTGTTTATCTGTGATGCCGTTAATGAACCACAGACAGTCAGTCAGGGGTAACAATAAAATGGAGGTCGTTATTAAGGTAATGTCCTGGGAACTTATAAACTCCCATTTGTTATTAAGGTAATGTCCTGGGAAATTATAAACTCCCATTTGTTATTAAGGTAATGTCCTGTGAACTTATAAACTCCCATTTGTTATTAAGGTAATGTCCTGGGAAGTTATAAACTCCCATTTGTTATTAAGGTAATGTCCTGGGAACTTATAAACTCCCATTTGTTATTAAGGTAATGTCCTGGGAACTTATAAACTCCCATTTGTTATTAAGGTAATGTCCTGGGAACTTATAAACTCCCATTTGTTATTAAGGTAATGTCCTGGGAACTTATAAACTCCCATTTGTTATTAAGGTAATGTCCTGGGAACTTATAAACTCCCATTTGTTATTAAGGTAATGTCCTGGGAACTTATAAACTCCCATTTGTTATTAAGGTAATGTCCTGGGAACTTATAAACTCCCATTTGTTATTAAGGTAATGTCCTGGGAACTTATAAACTCCCATTTGTTATTAAGGTAATGTCCTGGGAACTTATAAACTCCCATTTGTTATTAAGGTAATGTCCTGGGAACTTATAAACTCCCATTTGTCCTCTGTGTGCTCCTTCACCTTCAGGGTTAAAGGTTAGAGGCCTGTCGGCTGGGCTACAGGGTGTTGAAATGTTTCTTTGTAACGTTTCTTTCATTGCGTCTCTCCTTGGATGTTGAAAGTGGAGATGTGTGTCTGAGGCAGTTTGCTAAGGTGATTGGCTGTCTGCCTGCCCCTTTATTTAAGAGTTAGGATAGTGAGTTGATATGGGTTCAATAGCTTTATGTCAGTGGTATTTCAACTTTTCCGCAGGGACCCCATTTTTTCACCATCATTTCTGGGGAACCCATTTTCCCCCACCACATATCTAATGACACAACTTTAAAGCCTGTCCATTTTCTAGGAGGGCAGCAGGAAGCCTAGCGGTTAAGGCATTGGGATAGTAAACAAAATGTTGCTTGTGTAAAAATGTGCCGTTCTGCCCTTGAGCAAGGCAGTAAAATAATTTGTACTTCTAATTTTTTAAAATAATTTTATTTGTCGACCCAACTGCAATTCCCCCACTAGGGGTCATGAACCTGACTTTTAATACCACTGCTTTATATCCATATGTGAGTGAAAGGCCTGTTACTGGGTTGTGTTCTATACTATACTGTATTACTGGGTTGTGTTCTATACTATACTGTATTACTGGGTTGTGTTCTATACTATACTGTATTACTGGGTTGTGTTCTATACTATACTGTATTACTGGGTTGTGTTCTATACTATACTGTATTACTGGGTTGTGTTCTATACTATACTGTATTACTGGGTTGTGTTCTATACTATACTGTATTACTGGGTTGTGTTCTATACTATACTGTATTACTGGGCTGTGTTCTATACTATACTGTATTACTGGGTTGTGTTCTATACTATACTGTATTACTGGGTTGTGTTCTATACTATACTGTATTACTGGGTTGTGTTCTATACTATACTGTATTACTGGGCTGTGTTCTATACTATACTGTATTACTGGGTTGTGTTCTATACTATACTGTATTACTGGGTTGTGTTCTATACTATACTGTATTACTGGGTTGTGTTCTATACTATACTGTATTACTGGGTTGTGTTCTATACTATACTGTATTACTGGGTTGTGTTCTATACTATACTGTATTACTGGGTTGTGTTCTATACTATACTGTATTACTGGGTTGTGTTCTATACTATACTGTATTACTGGGTTGTGTTCTATACTATACTGTATTACTGGGCTGTGTTCTATACTATACTGTATTACTGGGTTGTGTTCTATACTATACTGTATTACTGGGTTGTGTTCTATACTATACTGTATGACTGGGTTGTGTTCTATAGTATACTGTATTACTGGGCTGTGTTCTATACTATACTGTATTACTGGGTTGTGTTCTATACTATACTATATTACTGGGTTGTGTTCTCTATACTATACTGTACTACTGGGTTGTGTTCTATACTATACTGTATTAATGGGTTGTGTTCTATACTATACTGTATTAATGGGTTGTGTTCTATACTATACTATACTGTATTACTGGGCTGTGTTCTATACTATACTGTATTACTGGGTTGTGTTCTATACTATACTGTATTACTGGGTTGTGTTCTATACTATACTATACTATATTACTGGGTTGTGTTCTATACTATACTGTATTACTGGGTTGTGTTCTGTACTATACTATATCCAGTAGCTTACTTTTTCGTTGTTACTGTGAGAATTCGTGTTAGTCTGCTACACCTCCACTCCTGTTTGGCTATGCTCCTTCCCTTCCTCTATTCCTGCTTGAAAACAAAGCGGACAGGGAGGCAGAGCCCATCAATGTGCAGCTCAGTCCTGGTAATGAGCAGAGCTCAGGTGTCTCTACCTTGTTAAAGCCTGGATAGAGGCATGGGATAAGCCAGTCGCTCAGAGGCCCTACTGAATAAAAGAGGGGTTCCCATTAGGGGATACATAGGATCTGCAGTACACACACACACACAACACACACACCACACACACACACAGCCTCAGACCAGCTCTCTGTTTGCCCACTGAAGCTGAGCCAATCACAGAGTCGTGCCTAGGAAAGGCTCAGGAGACCTAGAGAAGAAATCAGGAGAAAGAAAGAAAGAAAGAAAGACAGACAGACAGACAGAAATCAGACAGACAGACAGACAGACAGACAGACAGACAGACAGACAGACAGACAGACCCTCTACAATACATGCAGACAGACAGTCCCTCTACAATACAGACAGACAGACAGTCTCTCTACAGCCAACCAGGCAGACAGACAGTCCCTCTACACTACAGCCAGACCAGACAGACAGACAGTCCCTCTACAGCCAACCAGGCAGACAGTCCCTCTACAGCCAACCAGGCAGACAGACAGTCCCTCTACAGCCAACCAGACAAACAGTCCCTCTACAGCCAACCAGGCAGACAGACAGTCCCTCTACAGCCAACCAGGCAGACAGTCCCTCTACAGCCAACCAGGACAGACAAACAGTCCCTCTACAGCCAACCAGACAGACAGTCCCTCTACAGCCAACCAGACAGACAGTCCCTCTACAGCCAACCAGACAGACAGTCCCTCTACAGCCAACCAGGCAGACAGTCCCTCTACAGCCAACCAGGCAGACAGTCCCTCTACAGCCAACCAGACAGACAGTCCCTCTACAGCCAACCAGACAGACAGTCCCTCTACAGCCAACCAGACAGACAGTCCCTCTACAGCCAACCAGACAGACAAACAGACCCTCTACAGCCAACCAGACAGACAAACAGACCCTCTACAGCCAACCGGACAGACAAACAGACCCTCTACAGCCAACCAGACAGACAGTCCCTCTACAGCCAACCAGACAGACAGTCCCTCTACAGCCAACCAGGCAGACAGTCCCTCTACAGCCAACCGGACAGACAAACAGACCCTCTACAGCCAACCAGACAGACAGTCCCTCTACAGCCAACCAGACAGACAGTCCCTCTACAGCCAACCAGACAGACAGTCCCTCTACAGCCAACCAGGCAGACAGTCCCTCTACAGCCAACCAGACAGACAGTCCCTCTACAGCCAACCAGACAGACAGTTCTTCTACAGCCAACCAGACAGACAAACAGACCCTCTACAGCCAACCAGACAGACAAACAGACCCTCTACAGCCAACCGGACAGACAAACAGACCCTCTACAGCCAACCAGACAGACAGTCCCTCTACAGCCAACCAGACAGACAGTCCCTCTACAGCCAACCAGGCAGACAGTCCCTCTACAGCCAACCAGACAGACAGTCCATCTACAGCCAACCAGACAGATAAACAGACCCTCTACAGCCAACCAGACAGACAGTCCCTCTACAGCCAACCAGACAGACAAACAGACCCTCTACAGCCAACCAGACAGACAGTCCCTCTACAGCCAACCAGACAGACAAACAGACCCTCTACAGCCAACCGGACAGATAAACAGACCCACTTGGAACAACAGAGCCCCAGCTGTGAACTACCACCTCCACCTCCACCTCCACCACCCCAGGTTACAAGCACAGTCCTAGGCAGGGGACAGCTGAGGGGGAAGCAATAAGGGAGAGGGCTAAAGGTTTGGAGACCTGGGGCTTAAGCAATGGAAGAGAGGGCTGGGGATTGGAGCTGAGGGAAAGTGGGGCAAAATGCAGGGAGAGGGCTGACGGGAACGTGGGGCAAAAAGCAGGGAGAGGGCTAGCTGGGGATTGGGCTGGGGGAGAGGGCTGGGGCCAAAAGAAAGGGAGAGGGCTGGGGAGGCTGGGGGGAGCAATGGAAGGGAGAGGGCTGGGGAGTGTGGAGCAATGGAAGGGAGAGGGCTAGGGAGAGGGCTGGAGCAATGGAAGGGAGAGGGCGGGAGTGTGGAGCAATGGAAGGGAGAGGGCTGGGGAGTGTGGAGCAATGGAAGGGAGAGGGCTAGGGGAGTGTGGAGCAATGGAAGGGAGAGGGCTGGGGATGTGGAGCAATGGAAGGGAGAGGGCTGGGGATCCGGCTGGGGAACAATGGAAGGGAGAGGGCTGGGGATCCGGCTGGGGAGAGTGGGGCTACGGAAGGGAGAGGGCTGGGGATGGGGCTACGGAAGGGAGAGAGGGCTGGGGAGGAGGAGTGGGGCTACGGAAGGGAGAGGGCTGGGGATCCGGCTGGAGGAGAGTGGGGCTACGGAAGGGAGAGGGCTGGGGATCCGAAGGGAGAGGGCTGGAGGAGAGTGGGGCTACGGAAGGGAGAGGGCTGGGGATCCGGCTGGAGGAGAGTGGGGCTACGGAAGGGAGAGGGCTGGGGATCCGGCTGGAGGAGAGTGGGGCTACGGAAGGGAGAGGGCTGGGGATCCGGCTGGAGGAGAGTGGGGCTACGGAAGGGAGAGGGCTGGGGATCCGGCTGGAGGAGAGTGGGGCTACGGAAGGGAGAGGGCTGGGGATCCGGCTGGGGGAGAGTGGGGCTACGGAAGGGAGAGGGCTGGGGATCCGGCTGGAGGAGAGTGGGGCTACGGAAGGGAGAGGGCTGGGGATCCGGCTGGAGGAGAGTGGGGCTACTGAAGGGAGAGGGCTGGGGATCCGGCTGGGGGAGAGTGGGGCTACTGAAGGGAGAGGGCTGGGGATCCGGCTGGGGAGAGTGGGGCTACTGAAGGGAGAGGGCTGGGGATCCGGCTGGGGAGAGTGGGGCTACGGAAGGGAGAGGGCTGGGGATCCGGCTGGAGGAGAGTGGGGCTACGGAAGGGAGAGGGCTGGGGATCCGGCTGGAGGAGAGGGCTGGGGCTGGAGGAGAGTGGGGCTACGGAAGGGAGAGGGCTGGGGATCCGGCTGGAGGAGAGTGGGGCTACGGAAGGGAGAGGGCTGGGGATCCGGCTGGAGGAGAGTGGGGCTACGGAAGGGAGAGGGCTGGGGATCCGGCTGGAGGAGAGTGGGGCTACTGAAGGGAGAGGGCTGGGGATCCGGCTGGAGGAGAGTGGGGCTACTGAAGGGAGAGGGCTGGGGATCCGGCTGGAGGAGAGTGGGGCTACTGAAGGGAGAGGGCTGGGGATCCGGCTGGAGGAGAGTGGGGCTACGGAAGGGAGAGGGCTGGGGATCCGGCTGGGGAGAGTGGGGCTACTGAAGGGAGAGGGCTGGGGATCCGGCTGGAGGAGAGTGGGGCTACGGAAGGGAGAGGGCTGGGGATCCGGCTGGAGGAGAGTGGGGCTACTGAAGGGAGAGGGCTGGGGATCCGGCTGGAGGAGAGTGGGGCTACTGAAGGGAGAGGGCTGGGGATCCGGCTGGGGAGAGTGGGGCTACTGAAGGGAGAGGGCTGGGGATCCGGCTGGGGAGAGTGGGGCTACTGAAGGGAGAGGGCTGGGGATCCGGCTGGAGGAGAGTGGGGCTACTGAAGGGAGAGGGCTGGGGATCCGGCTGAGGAGAGTGGGGCTACTGAAGGGAGAGGGCTGGGGATCCGGCTGAGGGAGAGTGGGGCTACTGAAGGGAGAGGGCTGGGGATCCGGCTGAGGGAGAGTGGGGCTACTGAAGGGAGAGGGCTGGGGATCCGGCTGAGGGAGAGTGGGGCTACGGAGGAGGGGGGCTACTGAAGGGAGAGGGCTGGGGATCCGGCTGAGGGAGAGTGGGGCTACTGAAGGGAGAGGGCTGGGGATCCGGCTGGGGGAGAGTGGGGCTACTGAAGGGAGAGGGCTGGGGATCCGGCTGAGGGAGAGTGGGGCTACTGAAGGGAGAGGGCTGGGGATCCGGCTGAGGGAGAGTGGGGCTACGGAAGGGAGAGGGCTGGGGATCCGGCTGAGGGAGAGTGGGGCTACTGAAGGGAGAGGGCTGGGGATCCGGCTGAGGGAGAGTGGGGCTACTGAAGGGAGAGGGCTGGGGATCCGGCTGGAGGAGAGTGGGGCTACTGAAGGGAGAGGGCTGGGGATCCGGCTGAGGGAGAGTGGGGCTACTGAAGGGAGAGGGCTGGGGATCCGGCTGAGGGAGAGTGGGGCTACGAAGGGAGAGGGCTGGGGATCCGGCTGAGGGAGAGTGGGGCTACTGAAGGGAGAGGGCTGGGGATCCGGCTGGAGGAGAGTGGGGCTACTGAAGGGAGAGGGCTGGGGATCCGGCTGGAGGAGAGTGGGGCTACTGAAGGGAGAGGGCTGGGGATCCGGCTGGGGGAGAGTGGGGCTACAACACATAATTACTTCCAGCACTTCCAGCATGGATGGAGATCCCATGAGGTTAACTCCTCAACACTAGAAACCAGTATACTGGAAGAGGCCAGTATAAGACTAACTGCACCAGGTACAGAAATAGCAGATTGTCTGGAGGGAGGACAGTCTTCTCACTGTTACTGATTGGCTGCATGGTGTCTTTGTTGAGGGGGAGGGGTGGAGAAGCATGGTAGAACATTTGGTCAGTGGTGTCTGTCTGAATGGTTCAACCAGCTGGTCCATCCCTACAATTCCACAGTAGCATCATGACTTCTTCTAAGCATGTAACAAACCAGAACTTGATAATAAATAATAGATCATTTAGGTTTCATTAAAAATGAAATATTCATCACTGTCAACAGATGTATTCCTCCATGACACGCTGCACACACACTGTGAGACCAACAGGTCCTGACATGCCTGGCAGCTGCATTTACTGATTGGCTAATGGACAGCAACTGTGATCAATGGGCATCATGGGAACCAAAGGCAAACAATAAATACAGCATTTATCCTACATTTACCCAGAACTTGGTTATATACATTTACCCCGGTTATATACATTTACCCAGGTTATATACATTAACCCAGGTTATATACATTTACCCAGGTTATATACATTAACCCAGGTTATATACATTTACCCAGGTTATATACATTTACCCCGGTTATATACATTTACCCAGGTTATATACATTTACCCAGGTTATATACATTAACCCAGGTTATATACATTTACCCAGGTTATATACATTTACCCAGGTTATATACATTTACCCAGGTTATATACATCTACCCTGGTTATATACATCTACCCTGGTTATATACATCTACCCAGGTTATATACTTGTACCCAGGTTATATACTTGTACCCAGGTTATATACTTGTACCCAGGTTATATAATTGTACCCAGGTTATATACATTTACCCAGGTTATATACATCTACCCAGGTTATATACATTTACCCAGGTTATATAAATTTACCCAAGTTATATAAATTTACCAAGTTATATACAGGTTATATACATCTACCCAGGTTATATACATCTAAACTAAATATTATAATAGGGGAGCCTGGGTCATAGAGTTATGGCAAACATCGACAGATTAAAGAAATGAAATGGATCATTACCTGACGTGTCCCATAGGCTGAGCTCTATTCTTTTCGTTTCTATTTCAAAACTGGCCGTGTAATTCTCGAACACTGTGGGCATGTAACTCTAAAGAAAAAACAGACAATCATAGATAATTATAGACAAGTAATAACAAATATTATTAGTAGTAGTAGTAGTGGTATTAATTAGTTATAACAAACTTTTGTTACATTTAGCTATCAAGCAACCAATTCGTTGAACTCACCTCTGGGAAGATATCCTTTGCAAAAACGTGTAGTAGAGCAGTCTTCCCACATTGACTGTCCCCGACCACAACTATTTTACACTTCACAATCTGACTAGGATCCATCCCGGACTGAACAGATACTTTCTGACTAGATATTCTCTCCTTCATTGATGTCAGTTGACGGACAGTTCGCTATAGAGAGCTCACGTTGTTTGAAGAGAGCACACATACACAGGAATAATCGAAAACAGCAGATAATCGGAGCGTAATAAATCCGTTTCACCTCTCCGATGTCTGCGTCCTTTGTCAATACTGTGTGTCGTGTCGACTACAACGCGAACGAGACTTTTGACGGTATTTATACCGAGACCATGAGCCAGTGGAGTTGTCCCTCCCCTCTCTCTCCACGTGCTGAAAGTGTTGCAGGGCTATGTGTGGACCTGGGTGGTCGGGAGAGTGGTGATCGTATGCTCAGTGTGTGATGGCGCCCTCCGTAGGACTCCCTTCAAACAGCTCAGATCATGATGGACGACTTTATTAAAATATGTATAATCTCACCATGTAATTTTAAATGACTTGTGTTCAGAGAGAGAGTGAACGAGAGAGACTCGGTGAGTATAGCCTTGCTATTGAGAAATGCCGCTGTGCACAATGCCCACAAAATGAGGTGGAAACTGAGCTGCACTTCCTAACCTCCTGCCATATTAGAGACACATATTTCAATCAGATTACACAAACTCACAAACAATTCGAAAACAAATTGGGTGAGATACCACAGTGTGACATCACATCAGCAAGATTTGTGACCTGTCGCCACAAGAAAAGGGCAACCAGTGAAGAACAAACACCGTTGTAAATACAACTCATATTTATGTTGATTTATTTTCCCTTTTGTACTTCAACTATTTGCACATAATATGACATTTCAGAAATGAAATGTGTTTATTCTCGGAGTTGAAGGCCCGGACCCGATCAGACGTAGATATTGATTAAGGCACCTCTGATTCAGAGGGGTTGGGTTCAATGTTGAAGGCGTTGAAGACACATTTCAGTTGAAGGCATTCAGTTGAAGGCATTCAGTTGAAGGCATTCAGTTGAAGGCATTCAGTTGAAGGCATTCAGTTGAAGGCATTCAGTTGAAGGCATTCAGTTGAAGGCATCAGTTGTGCAGCTGACTAGGTCTCTCCTTTCACTTATTCTTCTGGACATTTTGTGAGTGTAATGTTTACTGTACATTTTTGGTTGATTTATTTTACAATTGTTTTCATTTCAACCTTTATTTAACTAGGCAGGTCAGTTAAGAACAAATTATTATTTACAATGACGACCTACTCCGGCCAAACACTAACCCCGACGTCACTGGGCCAATTGTGCACCGCCCTATGGGACTCCCAGTCAAGGCTGGTTGTGACACAGCCTGTAATTGAACTAGGGTCTATATTGACGCCTCTAGCACTGAGATGCAGTGCCGTAGACCTCAGGAGCAGACCAGATGCTATTTCACTTTTGTTTATTATTTATTTCAATTGCTTTGACAATGTAAACATACGTTTCCCATGCCAATAAAACCCTTCAATTGAATTGAATTGAAATTGAGAGAAAAAGAAAGAGAGAGAGAGAGAGAGAGAGAGAGAGAGAGAGAGAGAGAGAGAGAGAGAGAGAGAGAGAGAGAGAGAGAGAGAGAGAGAGAGAGAGAGAGAGAGAGAGAGAGAGAGAGACAGAGAAAGAGAGAGAGAGAGAGAGAGAGAGAGAGAGAGAGAGAGAGAGAGAGAGAGAGAGAGACAGAGAAAGAGAGAGAGAGAGAGAGAGAGAGAGAGAGAGAGAGAGAGAGAGAGACAGAGACAGAGACAGAGAAAGAGAGAGAGAGAGAGACAGAGAGAGCGAGAGAGAGTCTAAAACCCAACCACATCTGAAAGGGAACTACTCTGATCTACACCAGTTCCCAGCCAGGTGTATTACAGCATATTGCATTTTAACCTACTAACTGTAGTCTAGTAACTGTATCCTACTAACTGTAGTCTACTAACTGTATCCTATTAACTGTATCCTACTAACTGTAGTCTACTAAATGTAGTCTACTAACTGTAGTCTACTAACTGTATCCTACTCACTGTAGTCTATTAACTGTAGTCTACTAACTGTAGTCTACTAACTGTATCTTACTAACTGTAGTCTACTAAGTGTAGTCTACTAACTGTAGTCTACTAACTGTATCCTACTAACTGTGTCCTACTAACTGTATCCTACTAACTGTATCCTACTAACTGTAGTCCACTAACTGTAGTCTACCAACTGTAGTCTACTAACTGTATCCTACTAACTGTAGTCTACTAACTGTAGTCTACTAACTGTATCCTACTAAATGTAGTCTACTAACTGTATCCTACTAACTGTATCCTACTAAATGTAGTCTACTAACTGTATCCTACTAAATGTAGTCTACTAACTGTATCCTACTAACTGTATCCTGCTAAATGTAGTCTACTAACTGTATCCTACTAATTGTAACCTACTAACTGTATCTTACGAACTGTATCCTACTAAATGTAGTCTACTAATTGTATCCTACTAAATGTAGTCTACTAACTGTAGTCTACTAAGTGTATCTTACTAACTGTAGTCTACTAACGGTATCCTACTAACGGTAGTCTACTAACGGTATCCTACTAACTGTAGTCTACTAACTGTATCCTACTAACTGTATCCTACTAACTGTATCCTACTAACTGTAGTCTACTAACTGTATCCTACTAAATATAGTCTACTAACTGTATCCTACTAAATGTAGTCTACTAACTGTATCTTACTAACTGTAGTCTACTAACGGTATCCTACTAACTGTAGTCTACTAACTGTATCCTACTAACTGTATCCTACTAACTGTATCCTACTAACTGTAGTCTACTAACTGTATCCTACTAACTGTATCCTACTAACTGTAGTCTACTAACTGTATCCTACTAACTGTAGTCTACTAACTGTATCTTACTAACTGTAGTCTACTAACGGTATCCTACTAACTGTAGTCTACTAACGGTATCCTACTAACTGTAGTCTACTAACTGTATCCTACTAACTGTATCCTACTAACTGTAGTCTACTAACTGTATCCTACTAACTGTATCCTACTAACTGTATCCTACTAACTGTAGTCTACTAACTGTATCCTACTAAATATAGTCTACTAACTGTATCCTACTAAATGTAGTCTACTAACTGTATCTTACTAACTGTAGTCTACTAACTGTATCCTACTAACTGTAGTCTACTAACTGTATCCTACTAACTGTAGTCTACTAACTGTAGTCTACTAACTGTAGTCTACTAACTGTATCCTACTAACTGTATCCTACTAACTGTATCTTACTAACTGTATCCTACTAACTGTAGTCTTTTAACTGTATCCTACTAACTGTAGTCTACTAACTGTATCTTACTAACTGTAGTCTACTAACGGTATCCTACTAACGGTAGTCTACTAACTGTAGTCTACTAACTGTATCCTACTAACTGTATCCTACTAACTGTAGTCTACTAACTGTAGTCTACTAACTGTATCCCACTAACTGTAGTCTACTAACTGTATCCTACTAAATGTAGTCTACTAACTGTATCCTACTAACTGTAACCTACTAACTGTATCTTACTAACTGTATCTTACTAACTGTATCCTACAAACTGTAGTCTACTAACTGTATCCTACTAACTGTAGTCTACTAACTGTAACCTACTAACTGTATCCTATTAAATGTAGTCTACTAACTGTAGTCTACTAACTGTATCCTACTAACTGTATCTTACTAACTGTATCCTACTAATCGTATCCCACTAACTGTATCCTACTAACTGTATCCTATTAAATGTAGTCTACTAACTGTAGTCTACTAACTGTATCCTACTAATTGTAACCTACTAACTGTATCTTACTAACTGTA
>NW_026283246.1:0-5290 GCF_023373465.1 Oncorhynchus keta | reverse complement strand
CCCTGCTACAGCGACTGAAAACACGAAACAAAGAGCTGCACTTAGTTTGGGGAATGAGCTGGTCCTAAATATTTCCAAAACTAAACGCATTGTATTTGGGACAAATCATTCACCCTAAACCCTAAACCTGGAAATTGAGCAAGTTGAGGAGACTAAACTGCTTGGAGGAACACTGGATTGTAAACTGTCATGGTCAAAACATATTGATGCAACAGTAGCTAAGATGGGGAGAAGTCTGTCCATAATAAAGCTGATGCTCTTAACAACAAGGCAGGTCCTACAGGCCCTGGTTTCTACCTTCTTAACAACACTATCACCAAGGCAGGTCCTACAGGCTCTAGTTTCTACCTTCTTAAACAACACTATCAACAAGGCAGGTACTACAGGCCCTGGTTTCTACCTTCTTAACAACACTATCAACAAGGCAGGTACTACAGGCCCTGGTTTCTACCTTCTTAACAACACTATCACCAAGGCAGGTCCTACAGGCTCTAATTTCTACCTTCTTAAACAACACTATCAACAAGGCAGGTCCTACAGGCCATAGTTTCTACCTTCTTAACAACACTATCAACAAGGCAGGTCCTACAGGCCCTAGTTTCTACCTTCTTAACAACACTATCAACAAGGCAGGTCCTACAGGCCCTAGTTTCTACCTTCTTAACAACACTATCAACAAGGCAGGTCCTACAGGCCCTAGTTTCTACCTTCTTAACAACACTATCAACAAGGCAGGTCCTACAGGCCCTGGTTTCTACCTTCTTAACAACACTATCAACAAGGCAGGTCCTACAGGCCCTAGTTTCTACCTTCTTAACAACACTATCAACAAGGCAGGTCCTACAGGCCCTAGTTTCTACCTTCTTAACAACACTATCAACAAGGCAGGTCCTACAGGCCCTGGTTTCTACCTTCTTAACAACACTATCAACAAGGCAGGTCCTACAGGCCCTAGGTTTCTACCTTCTTAACAACACTATCAACAAGGCAGGTCCTACAGGCCCTGGTTTCTACCTTCTTAACAACACTATCAACAAGGCAGGTCCTACAGGCCCAGGTTTTCTACCTTCTTAACAACTATCAACAGGGCAGGTCACACACGACAACCCCAGGTTTCTACCTTCTTAACACTATCCAACAAGGCAGAGTCCTACAGGCCCTAGTTTCTACCTTCTTAACAACACTATCAACAAGGCAGGTCCTACAGGCCCTAGTTTCTACCTTCTTAACAACACTATCAACAAGGCAGGTCCTACAGGCCCTGGTTTCTACCTTCTAAACAACACTATCAACAAGGCAGGTCCTCAGTCCCTAGTTTCTACCTTCTAAACAACACTATCAACAAGGCAAGTCCTACAGGACCTAGTTTCTACCTTCTTAACAACACTATCAGCAAGGCAGGTCCTACAGGCCTGGTTTCTACCTTCTTAACAAAACTATCAACAAGGCAGGTCCTACGGGACCTAGTTTCCCTTCTTAACAACACTATCAACAAGGCAGGTCCTGAGGCCCAGGTTTCTACGTTCTTAACAACACTATCAACAAGGCAGGTCCTACAGGCCCTGGTTTCTGCACCTTCTTAACAAAACTATCAACAAGGCAGGTCCTACAGGACCTAGTTTCTACCTTCTTAACAACACTATCAACAAGGCAGGTCCTGAGCCTGGATTCTACCTTCTTAACAACACTATCAACAAGGCAGGTCCTACAGGCCCAGGTTTCTACCTTCTTAACAACACTATCAACAAGGCAGGTCCTACAGGCCTAGTTTCTACCCCTTCTTAACAACACGATCAGAAGGCAGGTCCTACAGGCCCTGGTTTCTGCAGCCTCTTAACAACACTATCAACAAGGCAGGTTTCTGAGGCCTAGTTTCTACCTTCTTAACAACACTATCAGCAAGGCAGGTCTACAGGCCTAGTTTCTACCTTCTTAACAACACTATCAACAAGGCAGGTCCTACAGGCCCTGGTTTCTACCTTCTTAACAACACACTATCAACAAGGCAGGTCCAACAGGCTTTCTATCAACAACACTATCAACAAGGCAGGTCCTACAGGCCCTAGTGTCTACCTTCTTAACAACACTATCAACAAGGCAGGTCCTACAGGCCCTAGTGTCTACATTCTTAACAACACTATCAACAAGGCAGGTCCTACAGGCCCAGGTTTCTACCTTCTTAACAACACTATCAACAAGGCAGGTCCTACAGGCCCTAGTGTCTACCTTCTTAACAACACTATCAACAAGGCAGGTCCTACAGGCCTAGTTTCTACCTTCTTAACAACACTATCAACAAACAGGTCCTACAGGCCCTAGTTTCTACCTTCTTAACAACACACTATCAACAAGGCAGGTCCTACAGGCCCTACGTTCGAACACACTAACACAGTTCACTGTTTCATCTTAACAACGCTATCAACAAGGCAGGTCCTCAGGCCCTACAAACACAGTTCACTGTTTCATCTTCAGCTCGTTCAGTACAAACACAGTTCACTGTTTCATCTTGCTCGTTCAGTACAAACACAGTTCACTGTTTCATCTTCAGCTCGTTCAGTACAAACACAGTTCACTGTTTCATCTTCAGCTCTTCAGTACAAACACAGTTCACTGTTTCGTTCAGGTACAAACACAGTTCACTGTTTCATCTGTTGTTTTATATGTAATCTGGATGCTTTGGTGTGTTGGACCCCAGGAAGAGTAGCTGCTGCCCCGTGGCAATATGGGGATCCCTAATAAACCCCAGGAAGAGTAGCTGCTGCCGTGGCAACATGGGGATCCCTAAATACCAGGAAGCAATAGTAGTAGTGGCAACATGGGGATCTAAAAACCCCAGGAAGACTGCTGCCGTGGCACATGGGGACCTGGAAGAGTAGCTGCTGACCAGTGGCAACATGGGGATCCCTAATAAATACACATGAAAGCTGGTAGTAGTGTCAACATGACTGAGAAGACACATGACCTGGTAGTGGACCAGTGTCAACATGACTGAGAAGACACATGACCTGGTAGTGGACCAGTGTCAACATGACTGAGAGACACATGACCTGGTAGTGGACCAGTGTCAACATGACTGAGAAGACACATGACATGGTAGTGGACCAGTGTCAAAACTAAATGGGAAATATTATCGACATTACTTTTGTAGTGGACCGTCCCTCGGGATGTGGCTGGAGGACACATGACCTGGCTAGTGGCCAGTGTCAACATGACTGAGAAGACACATGACCTGGTATGAAAGACAACCAAAACTAAATGGGAAATATTATTCACTTTTCACTGGCCGTCCCCTCGGGATGTGGCAGGAGGACACATATTTGGCTTTTCACTGGCCGTCCCTCGGGATGTGGCAGGAGGACACATATTTGGCTTTTCACTGGCGTCCCTCGGGATGTGGCAGGAGGACACATATTTGGCTTTTCACTGGCCCGTCCCTCGGGATGTGGCAGGAGGACACATATTTGGCTTTTCACTGGCCGTCCCTCGGGATGTGGCAGGAGGACACATATTTGGCTTTTCACTGGCCGTCCCTCGGGATGTGGCAGGAGGACACATATTTTTTTCACTGGCCGTCCTCGGGATGTGGCAGGAGGACACATATTTGGCTTTTCACTGGCCGTCCCCTCGGGATGTGGCAGGAGGACACATATTTGGCTTTTCACTGGCCGTCCCTCGGGATGTGGCAGGAGGACACATATTTGGCTTTTCACTGGCCATCCCTCGGGATGTGGCAGGAGGACACATATTTGGCTTTTCACTGGCCGTCCCTCGGGATGTGGCAGGAGGACACATATTTGGCTTTTCACTGGCCGTCCCCTCGGGATGTGGCAGGAGGACACATATTTGGCTTTTCACTGGCCGTCCTCGGGATGTGGCAGGAGGACATATTTGGCTTTTCACTGGCATGGCGTCCCTCAGGATGTGGCAGGAGGACACATATTTGGCTTTTCACTGGCCGTCCTCGGGATGTGGCAGGAGGACCTATTTGGCTTTTCACTGGCCGTCCTCGGGATGTGGCAGGAGGACACATATTTGGCTTTTCACTGGCCGTCCCTCGGGATGTGGCAGGAGGACACATATTTGGCTTTTCACTGGCCGTCCTCAGGATGTGGCAGAGGACACATATTTGGCTTTTCACTGGCCGTCCTCGGGATGTGGCAGGGAGGACACATATTTGGCTTTTCACTGGCCATCCCTCAGGATGTGGCAGGAGGACACATATTTGGCTTTTCACTGGCAGTCCTCGGGATGTGGCGGGAGGACACATATTTGGCTTTTCACTGGCCGTCCCCTCGGGATGTGGCAGGAGGACACATATTTGGCTTTTCACTGGCCGTCCCTCGGGATGTGGCAGGAGGACACATATTTGGCTTTTCACTGGCCGTCCCTCGGGATGTGGCAGGAGGACACATATTTGGCTTTTCACTGGCCGTCCCTCGGGATGTGGCAGGAGGACACATATTTGGCTTTTCACTGGCCGTCCCTCGGGATGTGGCAGGAGGACACATATTTGGCTTTTCACTGGCCGTCCCTCGGGATGTGGCAGGAGGACACATATTTGGCTTTTCACTGGCCGTCCCTCGGGATGTGGCAGGAGGACACATATTTGGCTTTTCACTGGCCGTCCTCGGGATGTGGCAGGAGGACACATATTTGGCTTTTCACTGGCCGTCCCTCGGGATGTGGCAGGAGGACACATATTTGGCTTTTCACTGGCCGTCCCTCGGGATGTGGCAGGAGGACACATATTTGGCTTTTCACTGGCCGTCCCTCGGGATGTGGCAGGAGGACACATATTTGGCTTTTCACTGGCCGTCCCTCGGGATGTGGCAGGAGGACACATATTTGGCTTTTCACTGGCCGTCCCTCGGGATGTGGCAGGAGGACACATATTTGGCTTTTCACTGGCCGTCCCTCGGGATGTGGCAGGAGGACACATATTTGGCTTTTCACTGGCCGTCCCTCGGGATGTGGCAGGAGGACACATATTTGGCTTTTCACTGGCCGTCCCTCGGGATGTGGCAGGAGGACACATATTTGGCTTTTCACTGGCCGTCCCTCGGGATGTGGCAGGAGGACACATATTTGGCTTTTCACTGGCCGTCCCTCGGGATGTGGCAGGAGGACACATATTTGGCTTTTCACTGGCCGTCCCTCGGGATGTGGCAGGAGGACACATATTTGGCTTTTCACTGGCCGTCCCTCGGGATGTGGCAGGAGGACACATATTTGGCTTTTCACTGGCCGTCCCTCGGGATGTGGCAGGAGGACACATATTTGGCTTTTCACT
>NW_026283245.1:0-3257 GCF_023373465.1 Oncorhynchus keta | reverse complement strand
CTCACATGGGTAGGCAGACCATTCCAATGTATCAACAATACATTTTGAATATTCTTATTTTCCTCAATTAAGTTGGAAAAATAGGATGATCGCGCAGCAGTGAGGGCTCTTTGATACTGCATGGTCCTGTGTTTCCAAGCTAGTCGGAGAAACTTCCAGTTTGGTGTGGCACCATTTCCGTTCCAATTTTCTGGAAGCTTCTCTGTATACCAGGGAGCTAGTTTCTTATGACAAATGTTGTTAGTTTAGGGTGCAACTGCATCTAGGGTACTGCGCAAGGTTAAATGGAGTTCCTCAGTTAGGTGGTTAACTGATTTTTGTCCTCTGACGTCCTTGGGTAGGCAGAGGAGGTCTGGAAGGGCATCAAGGAATCTTTGTGTTGTCTGAAAATTTATAGCATGACTTTTGATGCTCCTTGGTTGGGGTCTGAGCAGATTATTTGTTGCGATTGCAAATGTAATAAAATGGTGGTCTGATAGTCCAGGATTATGAGGTAAAACATTAAGATCCACAACATTTATTCCACGGGACAAAACTAGGTCCAGAGTATGACTGTCAGTGAGTTGGTCCAAAACATGTTGGACAAAACCCACTGGGTCGATGATGCTCCGAAAAGCCTTTTGGAGTGGGTCTGTGGACTTTTCCATGTGAATATTAAAGTCACCAAAATTATAATATTATCTGCTATGACTACAAGGTCAATAGGAATTCAGGGAACTCAGTGAGGAACGCTGTATATGGCCCAAGATGCCTGTAAACAGCAGCTATAAAAAGTGATTGAGTCGGCTGTATAGATTTCATGACAAAGAAGCTCAAAAGGCAACGTAATTTATTTTTGTGTAAATTGAAATTTGCTATCGTAAATGTTAGCAACACCTCCATTCGTGGGATGCACGGGGATATGGTCACTAGTGTAGCCAGGAGGTGAGGCCTCATTTAACACAGTAAATTCATCAGGCTTAAGCCATGTTTCAGTCAGGCCAATCACATCAAGATTATGATCAGTGATTAGTTCATTGACTATAACTGCCTTTGAAGTAAGGGATCTAACATTAAGTAGCCCTATTTTGAGATGTGAGGTATCACGTGAATCAATGGCAAGACCTGAAAATGGTTGTCTAGCATTTACATTACATTACATTTAAGTCATTTAGCAGACGCTCTTATCCAGAGCGACTTACAAGTGGTGCATTCACAATATGCATTCACCTTATGCATTCACCTTATGACATCCAGTCAACAACCAATTTGACATTGGGCAAACGTTGCACAATCCAGGTGTGGAAAGCTGTTAGAGACTCACCCAGAAAAACATCTTCCTCCTGTTTGTTTTCACAGCTCAGTATGTGACATCATCACAGGGTGTTTTTACGGATAGTTTCTGTGATGTATGAGTGTCAGGCCGCCATGCACCAATCAAACGAGGCGACGGTCAGACATGCTGACACCTTTTTAAAGAACAGTTATTTAGCATGTACACACATACACACGTACCGGGTTCTGCTTTAAAAGAGAGTCATGTGGAGCATGTGAACAAGCCTTGTCACAATTTAAAGACTAATATAAACAGTCTTTGTAGGCTAATAATATAACTTTTCACAAAACACGAGTTCAACGTTTAGGGCCAGTGGCGGTCGGTGCCCTTTAAAATGAGGGAGGATGATGATGATTTATTTGTTCTTATGAGCATGGCCTTTACTTCTATTACAGTATATTGGATGACTGTCATTCATATTCCATTCACCCAGCTCAGTGTAACATTGATAGGTTTAGGCTACTACATGGTACTCTAATGTTGCCTATACCCATCATGAGGTTGATAAAATCTAGCCTACAATTTAAAGTTTACAACGCAGGTCAAGAGACACATTTGAGTAATCAAGGTGAGAGACAGTGACACATTCAATATCTCCTTGCACACTCTTGCCTGCATCTAGTGGATCTAGGGTGCGATCATTAGTCCAAACAGTTGCAAAACATAAAGTTTAAAAAAACTGAAACAAGGGTTTCTATTGGACAAATTCAGGTAGGTCCATTCCTGTTTTGTTTAGTTTAAGAAAATGTTTTGCAACAACACTGGCATAATGAATACACCGCTGATCACCTCTGTACAAACAGTTCACTTTCATTGCAGCCATATAAACAGCATCATCTACCCACATTCCTCCTCTCACTTGTGGACTTCAGTGCACAAAACAACTGCTGTCTGTGACCAGGCGATTAAAAACAAACTCTCTAAAGCGAAACCTTCACACCATAACCACTACACGCAGCCTATATTTTTTCACCATATTAGCTAACATCATAGTCAACATAGCTACAATATAACACCAATCCATGTGTACAATCCGCAGTAGTTTGTAGCAAGCTGTTTAGGAGTTACACCAGCTGGCCCGGTGGCAATAAATTAATGAAAGCAAAATGCTTACCGTGGTGGAAGAGTTGGTGTTGGCTAGCCTTGGCTAGCTAGCTAGCATGAATATAATTCCTCTGTTTGAGTCAGATTGTCGAGTAGGCTCCAATTAGCTGCATTAGCTAGAGTAAATGAAACAGGGGAAAAAAAATATTTGAAATATTTTTTGATCTCTAAATGTCCTTCTCCTTTGTTCAAAACTGTTCAACTATTGCCTTTCTATCTCTTTGAGTCAACTATTCACACATGTTATACACTGCAGTGCTAGCTATCTGTAGCTTATGCTTTCAGTACTAGATTCATTCGCTCATCCTTTGATTGGGTGGACAACATGCCAGTTCATAGTGCAAGAGCTCTGATAGGCTGGAGGATGTCCTCCAGAAGTTATCATAATTACTGTGTAAGTCGATGGAAGGGGTGAGATCCATGAGCCTCCTAGGTTTTGTATTGAAGTCAATGTACCCAGAGGATGATGGAAACTAGCTGTAGTCCTCTTTGTATGCATGTATGTGTATGTATGTGTATTTGTTTGTGTTTGTGTTTGTGTGTGTGTGTGTGTGTGTGTGTGTGTGTGTGTGTGTGTGTGTGTGTGTGTGTGTGTGTGTGTGTGTGTGTGTGTGTGTGTGTACAGTGCATTCAGACCCCTTCCCCCTTTCCACATTTTGTTACGTTAAAGCCTTGTTTTAAAATGGATTAAATTAAGCATTTTCCTCATCAATCTACACACAATACCACATAATGACAAAGCAAAAACAGGTTTTTTAGAATTTTTTTGCAAACGTAATAAAACTATAAAATTATTCAGACCCATTGAGACTCAGAAATTGAGCTTGGGTTTTATTTT
>NW_026283244.1:0-11957 GCF_023373465.1 Oncorhynchus keta | reverse complement strand
ATTGCCCGCTCGACCCTATCCCCTCCTCTCTTCTCCAGACCATTTCCGGAGACCTTCTCCCTTACCTCACCTCGCTCATCAACTCATCCCTGACCGCTGGCTACGTCCCTTCCGTCTTCAAGAGAGCGAGAGTTGCACCCCTTCTGAAAAAACCTACACTCGATCCCTCCGATGTCAACAACTACAGACCAGTATCCCTTCTTTCTTTTCTCTCCAAAACTCTTGAACGTGCCGTCCTTGGCCAGCTACCTGACAGGTTGCTCCTACCAGGTGGCGTGGCGAGAATCTGTCTCCCTCACCACGCGCTCTCACCACTGGTGTCCCCCAGGGCTCTGTTCTAGGCCCTCTCCTATTCTCGCTATACACCAAGTCACTTGGCTCTGTCATAACCTCACATGGTCTCTCCTATCATTGCTATGCAGACGACACACAATTAATCTTCTCCTTTCCCCCTTCTGATGACCAGGTGGCGAATCGCATCTCTGCATGTCTGGCAGACATATCAGTGTGGATGACGGATCACCACCTCAAGCTGAACCTCGGCAAGACAGAGCTGCTCTTCCTCCCGGGGAAGGACTGCCCGTTCCATGATCTCGCCATCACGGTTGACAACTCCATTGTGTCCTCCTCCCAGAGCGCTAAGAACCTTGGCGTGATCCTGGACAACACCCTGTCGTTCTCAACTAACATCAAGGCGGTGGCCCGTTCCTGTAGGTTCATGCTCTACAACATCCGCAGAGTACGACCCTGCCTCACACAGGAAGCGGCGCAGGTCCTAATCCAGGCACTTGTCATCTCCCGTCTGGATTACTGCAACTCGCTGTTGGCTGGGCTCCCTGCCTGTGCCATTAAACCCCTACAACTTATCCAGAACGCCGCAGCCGTCTGGTGTTCAACCTTCCCAAGTTCTCTCACGTAACCCCGCTCCTCCGCTCTCTCCACTGGCTTCCAGTTGAAGCTCGCATCCGCTACAAGACCATGGTGCTTGCCTACGGAGCTGTGAGGGGAACGGCACCTCAGTACCTCCAGGCTCTGATCAGGCCCTACACCCAAACAAGGGCACTGCGTTCATCCACCTCTGGCCTGCTCGCCTCCCTACCACTGAGGAAGTACAGTTCCCGCTCAGCCCAGTCAAAACTGTTCGCTGCTCTGGCTCCCCAATGGTGGAACAAACTCCCTCACGACGCCAGGACAGCGGAGTCAATCACCACCTTCCGGAGACACCTGAAACCCCACCTCTTTAAGGAATACCTAGGATAGGATAAAGTAATCCTTCTCACCCCCTTAAAAGATTTAGATGCACTATTGTAAAGTGGCTGTTCCACTGGATGTCATAAGGTGAATGCACCAATTTGTAAGTCGCTCTGGATAAGAGCGTCTGCTAAATGACTTAAATGTAATGTAAATGTCATTGTCCATTTGGAAGACCCATTTGCGACCAAGCTTTAACTTGCTGACTGATGTCTTGAGATGTTGCATCAATATATCCACCTAATTTTCTTCCCTCATGAAGCCATCTATTTTGTGAAGTGCACCAGTCCCTCCTGCAACAAAGCACACCCACAACATGATGCTGTCAGCCCCGTGCTTCACAGTTGGGATGGTGCTCTTCGGCTTGCTAGCCCCCCCTTTTTTCTCTAAACATAATGATGGTCATTATGGCCAAACAGTTCTATTTTTGTTTCATCAGACCAGAGGAAATTTCTCCTAAAAGTACGATCTTTGTCCCCATGTGCAGTTGCAAACCATAGTCTGGCTTTTTTATGGTGGTTTTGGAGCAGTGGCTTCTTCCTTGCTGAGCGACCTCTCAGGTTATGTTGATATAGGACTTGTTTTACTGTGGATATAGATACTTTTGTACCTGTTTCCTCCAGCATCTTCACAAGGTCCTTTGCTGTTGCTCTGGGATTGATTTGCACTTTTCGTACAAAAGTATGTTCATCTCTAGGAGACAGAATGCGTCTCCTTCCTGAGCGGTATGACGGCTGCGTGGTCCCATGGTGTTTATACTTGCGTACTATTGTTTGTACAGATGAACGTGGTGCCTCAGGCGTTTGGAAATTGCTCCCAAGGATGAACCAGACTTGTAGAGGTCTACAATTTTATTCTGAGGTATTGGATGATTTATTTGGATTTTCCCATGATGTCAAGCAAAGAGGCACTGAGTTTGAAGGTAGGCCTTGAAATACATCCACAGGTACACAGGTCCAATTGACTCAAATTATGTCAATTAGCCTATCAGAAGCTTCTAAAGCTATGACATCATTTTCTGGAATTGTACAAGCTGTTTACTATCTGGCACAGTCAACTTAGTGTATGTAAACTTCTGAACCACTGTGATACAGTGAATTATAAGTGAAATAATCTGTCTGTAAACAATTGTTGGAAAAATGACTTGTGTCATGCACAAAGTAGATGTACTAACCGACTTGCCAAAACTACAGTTTGTTAACAAGACATTTGTGGAGTGATTGAGAAATTAGTTTTAATGACTCCAACCTAAGTGTATGTAAACTTCCGACTTCAACTGTACATACTATATACATTTTACAGACACAGAATATCTTACATTATAAACTGGGTGGTTCGAGCCCTGAATGCGGATTGGCTGATAGCCGTGATATATCGGACCATATACCACGGGTATGATAAAACATTTATTTTTACTGTTCTAATTATGTTGGTAACCAGTTGATAATAGCAATAAGGCACGTCTGGGGTTTGTGGTATATGGCCAATATACCATGAGAAAGGGCTGTATCCAGGCACTCCACGTTGCATCATATGCCACACCCCCTCGTCCCTTATTGCTTTAATAGTTATCTTTTGTTTGTTGTTAGTCCCAGCGTTCAGCTCCACTCAACCATCTCCCATCTATCTCTGAACACCATCCAGTCTTCATTTCTAATTGCCATATATTTTTTTTTTTATCTGTGCTGTGATGTTTCACAAAAGTTCTGAACCTTTCTATTCTCATAGATTCTACATATTGTACATAAAAACACATTTGCTATGAGTATTATTATATTATTGATCGATTGACTGTGACTTTTGAAATCACCCAGCAGCTTATTTGCAGAGTTAGCTCCAGGTAAATGCTGCAATTCTTAATTAAGCCATTCCTGACCCTGCGACGAAAAACAAGCTACATATGGGCGGTACCAAACAAATGATCGAATGATTCTGTCTCTTTGCAGTGAAATCTGCAGAGCTGGGATGGTTGTAACCCCCATATGTAGACATCTTTGTTGGAAAGAATACTATATTTCCATTGACGGAGTGATGCTGAATGTAGAAAATGCCTCAACTCCCTTACATGTGCTGGGGGGACAACAGTTTCAATCATTTTCAAGTTTTGTTGTCACATGACTTAACCACTGTAGACACTGGTGAATACTGTCAGCTGTTGCTAAGTTGATCAATGATATGTAAGCCGCTATCCTGGTGTAGCAAGCACCATGCTCTACCAACCGAGCTACAGAGGACCAACATTTCCTGTTTCCTATTTTCAAAAACCTCCAAAATGTCTGAAAGTATCTCTAAATAGATTATTTGGACCAAAGGATCGGCATAGCTGCCTCAGCCTCGGTGGCTTAATTTCCTTAAGTGAATCATCCCACCGAACAGTTCACACACAGTCAGCATAAACAAGACTGTTCCCTCGATCACTAGTGAAGTCTGTCATATTTACCATCACGCTTGTGATCTTTGGCAGTACTGTGGTTTTCACCTCAGTGCTCGTGGTTGCCTGTATCAGCGTGACTGTCTATTTCGAATATAAACTTTTGCCGTGACTGTTTCGAATGACGATATAACAATGAAAGCAGTGCACGCACAGCATTAACAGAAAGCAGAGATCTTTATCTCACGGTGGCAAATCAAGCAAAATCTCCCAGTGAATGCATACAGTACACTACTCCTATCCTGGTGCTATTTCAGGTACTGTATCTACGCAAAGTCTGTCGCTGCTCAGATCCTGTCAAAACCAAGCCCAGGGAACATCAGAGAAAGAGACCAAAGCATCTGAGCATAACTCCAACTCCTCTCTATTGTCACCAGCAGGAATTTCACATTAAAAGAAGCCATTTTCTGCAAATACTGACTGGTGAGAACAAATTGTAAAAATGCTGTATACAACAAGAATGAAAGGCAGAGAGTTACTCTAGAGGCTGAGAGAGACAAAACATTTGCTTCCAGATTGAGTTTATGTTAACTCATTCTAATTTTGTGAGTAATTTATCCTTTATTCTGTACAAATGTTTTAACTGTTTTGTCTGTTCATCTAGTCACAACAACTGACTTGAATAAATACCTGTGATTTACAGGTCAACATTGCCATTTATTATTTATTTACCTTACAATCGCATAGGTTCATGCCTCAGGATTGGTATGCTAGTCTACATAAAATCTCCCAACTGATGAAACTGCAATTTCAAGGAGATTATTTTATTTTAACCAGTATTTCCTCCCCAAATGGTAGTTACAGTCTTGTCCCATCGATGCAACTCCTGTATGGTCTGTACGTTGATCCCGGGCTGCGGGAGCTAATGTCGAGAACCAGAATCTGTAGTGACGCTCTAACACTGCGATGCTGTGCCTTAGACCGCTGCGCCACTCGAGAGGAGAAAAACTATTCTAAACCATGTCTAAATAATATACAGAAATCCACTACTATCAAGCCCTCCGCCGCCCTCTCCTCGTAGCAACAGTAGACAGATCTTACACATGCATCAATATTGCATGGTTCCATTACTTCAAGTCTGGTTGGCACCAGCAAAGAGGGCAGGACATGGGAGACAACCCCCTCGGTACACCCTTGAGTTCAGACTAGGGCTGTTGCAGTGACTGTGTTACCGCCATACCGGCAGTAATGAGTCATGAACGCAGTCAAATCCCATGTGACCGTTGAGTCACGGTAATCTCCTTTATGCACTCTGGATATGCTTTGGAAGTACCCAACTTTCTAACAACCATCTACTCAGGGCTCTAGTGTCCCTCTAACCACTCTGACATCAATGCAAATCCAGTCAAAAATCACATCAAACACTTATCATCAAAACAGTATCTTGCTTTTAAAACTCACCTCACTGTGATGATCAGGGCTCGGGCAGCCGAGCGGAAATGGAGGAAAACTCGCCTCCCTGCGGACCTGGCATCCTTTCACTCCTCCTCTCTACATTTTCCTCCTCTGTCTCTGCTGCTAAAGCCACTTTCTACCATTCTAAGTTCCAAGCATCTGCCTCTAACCCTAGGAAGCTCTTTGCCACCTTCTCCTCCCTCCTGAATCCTCCCCCTCCCTCCTCCCTCTCTGCAGATGACTTCGTCAACCATTTTGAAAAGAAGGTCGATGACATCCGATCCTCGTTTGCTAAGTCAAACGACACCGCTGGTTCTGCTCACACTGCCCTACCCTATGCTCTGACCTCTTTCTCCCCTCTCTCCAGATGAAATCTCGCGTCTTGTGACGGCCGGCCGCCCAACAACCTGCCCGCTTGACCCTATCCCCTCCTCTCTTCTCCAGACCATTTCCGGAGACCTTCTCCCTTACCTCACCTCGCTCATCAACTCATCCCTGACCGCTGGCTACGTCCCTCCCGTCTTCAAGAGAGCGAGAGTTGCACCCCTTCTGAAAAAACCTACACTCGATCCCTCCGATGTCAATAACTACAGACCAGTATCCCTTCTCTCTTTTTCTCTCCAAAACTCTTGAGCGTGCCGTCCTTGGCCAGCTCTACCGCTATCTCTCTCAGAATGACCTTCTTGATCCAAACCAGTCAGGCTTCAAGACTAGTCATTCAACTGAGACTGCTCTTCTGTATCACGGAGGCGCTCCGCACTGCTAAAGCTAACTCTCTCTCCTCTGCTCTCATCCTTCAGACCTATCGGCTGCCTTCGATACTGTGAACCATCAGATCCTCTCTCCACCCTCTCCGAGTTGGGCATCTCCGGCGGCCCACGCTTGATTGCGTCCTACCTGACAGTCGCTCCTACCAGGTGGCGTGGCGAGAATCTGTCTCCCTCACCACGCGCTCTCACCACTGGTGTCCCCAGGGCTCTGTTCTAGGCCCTCTCTTATTCTCGCTATACACCAAGTCACTTGGCTCTGTCATAACCTCACATGGTCTCTCCTATCATTGCTATGCAGACGACACACAATTAATCTTCTCCCTTTCCCCTTCTGATGACCAGGTGGCGAACGCATCTCTGCATGTCTGGCAGACATATCAGTGTGATGACGGATCACCACCTCAAGCTGAACCTCAGCAAGACGGAGCTCCTCTTCCTCCCGGGACTGCCCGCTCCATGATCTCGCCATCACGGTTGACAACTCCATTGTGTCCTCCTCCCAGAGCGCTAAGAACCTTGGCGTGATCCTGGACAACACCCTGACGTTCTCAACTAACATCAAGGCGGTGTCCCGTTCCTGTAGGTTCATGCTCTACAACATCCGCAGAGTACGACCCTGCCTCACACAGGAAGCGGCGCAGGTCCTAATCCAGGCACTTGTCATCTCCCCTCGTCTTGGATTACTGCAACTCGCTGTTGGCTGGGCTCCTGCCTGTGCCATTAAACCCTACAACTCATCCAGAACGCCGCAGCCCGTCTGGTTCAACCTTCCCAAGTTCTCTCACGTCACCCCGCTCCTCCGCTCTTCCACTGGCTTCCAGTCGAAGCTCGCATCCGCTACAAGACCATGGTGCTCGCCACGAGCTGTGAGGGAACGCACCTCAGTACCTCCAGGCTCTGATCAGGCCCCACCCAAACAAGGGCACTGCGTTCATCCACCCCTCTGGCCTGCTCGCCTCCCTACCACTGAGGAAGTACAGTTCCCGCTCAGCCCAGTCAAAACTGTTCGCTGCCTGGCCCCCAATGGTGGAACAAACTCCCTCACGACGCCAGGACAGCGGAGTCAATCACCACCTTCCGGAGACACCTGAAACCCCACTCTTCAAGGAATACCTAGGATAGGGGTAAGGGTAGGTAATCCTTCCCCCCCAACAAGATTTAGATGCAAGTGGCTGTTCCACTGGTTGTCATAAGGTGTATGCACTACTTTGTAAGTCGCTCTGGATAAGAGCGTCTGCTAAATGACTTAAATGTAAATGTAAATGTAATGATCAGTTTGAAGAAAGACGTTCAACAACAGGTTGAAACTGAGTGTAAAACGTTCGTTGTGGATGTTGTTTCAAAGCCTAACTAAACAAAATGGATAGTACTTTTCTAAGGTGATGATTAATTCAAAACATCCATACGCATAGGTTAAGTGAGCCCCAAAAACAGAATTAAAATGATGATTGTTCATTTTTATTTTCTTTATCCTATATTTAGCATTGTGCCGTTATACAATACATTGCCTACTGCATAGTAAGTATGGCAGAACAACACACATCTAAAACTGATTTAAGATGTCTTTGGTCAATAATTGGTTCTCCCAAATACTCAAAATTAAACAAATTGAAGTAATCGCCTTGAATGTGGACTGTATTATTATTCATGCTGGGTGGACTGGTTACTTTATGCTATGGTCCAAAATGTCTATCCACGAGTCAGGGAGAGAACATATAGGCCATGGCGATGCTGTTGGTTCATTGATTGTGCATGGCGGCTTACAGAGGTAGCCTACAATTATAGTGAATTTGTATTTGATTTGAATAGCCTATTAATAGGGCATTTTCATAATTAATTGGGTGACACATTACCTTACCTATACAGCATATCTCCCCAACAATGTTCTTCCATCTCCTCCTCTCTCTCCTTATTCCTTTCTAGAGCAAGCAGGGGGCTGTCAACAGTTTAGTCACGCTTGCTCCCACTCCCTCTCTGGCGCTCGAGGGCGCCGAGCTGCCCATCATTACGCACACCTGTCACCATCATTACATGCATCGGCGCTTCATTGACCTACTTGGACCTATGACTTATTGATTGCCTCTATATCTGTCTATTCCTGTTTCATCCCAGTGTCAGCATTAATGTCGTTCTGTTTCCCTTGTCCAGACTCAGTCCATGTTTTGCTTCGTGGTCTGTTATTAAATATTCACTCCCTGTACTTGCTTCATCTCACAGCGTCTGTCCTCACAATGACGAGGCATAGACAGATCAATCTTTGCATGACAATAAACTGCTGACAAATGTCATGACCACCACAGCCCTAGTTCAGAATTGCCAGAGTCAGGCATTCATCTATCCACAGAGAGGGACACACACACAAAACAAATGCACACACACAAGAACACAAACACACACTTTTTTTTCTCCAATTACAGTATGTCAAATATGCCCTTTTTCTATCATGGTTCTAAATGATTTCTCTGTTTTATTGCGAGTTAATGTACACCCAATTCTACAGACCAACTGTAAACATGTGCAAATGAATGATCGCTCCTCTCAAACTGTGAAGCATTATAAATCCACCCAGAGCGACACACACATTTATGCTCCGACTCTACCAAACACAGTGCCACCACCAGCACCACCCACATAGCCCTTATTTCCATACACAGTCCAGTCAAGTGCCCGGTGGCCATTTTCCTGTGGACGTGCTACTCTGCACTCTCCAGTTCTGCACTTGGGCATGTTTCTCCTAAGGGAAAATGACAGGGGGTGCATGCCCGTGCAGATTCTCAATGTGAGTAGGGATCATACATGCATGCACACGCCCAAACGTACACACACACACACAACCCATGGGAGTCCGAATGTAGGTCAATGGCTTCATTTTACGAGGATAAGGAGAAAAATAAGATAGACCGACCCCCTGTGCCACACACTTCTATAATAAAAGAGTGTTCCAAATTAGCAGTAGAGGCTTTCTGAACAAAAATGAACATGACATTAACATGGTTCCCATAGGAACTCACTGATACTTCTGGCATCACACTATCTGGAATCCATTTCCCTGAATGGGGAACCCAGTGACATCCTACATTTCAGTGGTTTCATGTCATTTTACTGTTGTGCTCAAGCATTGCATGTGAATTACACATCATACATGATTTTAATACTACCTCCGGTGAGGAGCAACATAGCTAGCAAAGACTTTTGAGTAAAATGCCCATTTAAACACCCTGTCTATCTCTTATCTTCTAACCATCTCTTTCCACTGCAATAGTCTGTTTTGTGACTGCACCACAGTGCAGGCAGGCGAAGCACCCGGCTCTCGTCACTCCCCTCGTCTGTTAATAATATTTCTCCTCTCAAGACAGGAGTGGAGAGGATTGGAGAGCTGACAGCAGCCAGGTACAGTATAGTTGTCTGAAGAGCCTGCCAGGGATGGTCTGATCCCTCTGCAGTAGCTTCTGCTGCAGTAGATAGAGAAAGAGAGGCTGAGCTGCTATGGGGGAGTGTGTGTGTGTGTGTGTGTGTGGGAGGGGGGGGCTGATGTGTATAAATGACGTACCCTAACCCTTCTTCGTACAATCATCTATTCAGCACTACTTCATTTTCAACACAGCCACTGGACAGGGCTCCACCGTAGAGGGTTCCTCTTTTATGGGCGATGATAGCTTCTGTCTATTCTCTATTGTTTCATTAGAGCTGCATGGTGAACTAAGTGAACTAGGACAGGACTTGAGAGAGAGGATTAACAAGTAGGGGGTGGCTGTTCTTCGGGGCCAACTTCCAAAACTGTGCCACTTGTTTAAAGTGAACAGGAGGAGTTGGAGCAGCCTTTGTATTGAATCAGCACAGTGAGCGTGATACTAGTTTATCGTAGACATTCTATAAGTATAGCCAGGATTTTTTCAGGGTTACATATGGCCTGACCAGAAAAAACTCCTATGCCACAGCCTATAACTCGGTCCCAGATTTCTTTAGGTCAGGTGTGTAGTCACTTTTCTAGGACAAACTCCTGGTCTAGTGTACCGCAACCTGGAGCCTTGGTTTGGTCTTACCTTGGTAGAGCACCGTGGTCCTGGGGGTGACGTCAAGGACAGGGCCGAAGGGGGAACCCCATACCCCTGACAGGCTACAGAGGAGCAGCTGTAGGAAGGGGGCAGAAGTGTGATGTGGTCCCCCATGTTTGCCAGGCTGACCTGGGTGCAGGTGGAGCCCTGTGCGCTGTCACACACCTTGTTGCTTACATACACAAGTGATATTATCCTCTGTTGGGCTCAGCAGTGGTGGCTTCTAGGTCATCCTCTGTCTGTTGGAAGGCTCACTCTGCACAGAAGACAAAGAAGAAAAACAGATAGTATCCCACACTGTAGATGCCCAAACAAAACGATCAAACCAACAAGACATACTGTAAAGTAAGAAGAATCAGTGGTAATGCACGGTAAGCAATGCTTTGTAAGCTTCTCTTAGTTCTGAGCAACGCAACGTCAATAAAGATAAACCAAACAATTTCACAATCACCATCCTTATATTAAGGCATAAATACAACAATAAAAAGAGTCACAACCGTTAAACAGTTAAAAATTGAGAAAGATGCTTTTCGAGATGGATGGCATATATATGAGAGATGATTTGATCTTTATTTGAATTTTTTTTGCTAACTATAGTAAACAGAGGCAAGCCCTCTGCATATTCAACTTCTTCCTCAGTTTCTAAGATAAAGTAAATAACCCAATAATAACAACATAGAGTTAAGAATAAATAAAGTTAAAGAGGCAGGTTCATACAATGCAGTAAAAGGGCAGGCTTGTAGATACTTATGGAGCTTTTTTCCACAAACATGATGCTTATAAATGTAAGGTTAGTAGGTGGGGTGAATATGAATGACAATACGTTATTTTATCTCTGTACTGAAGAGATTCATAATATTATTGAATGTATCGCCCATGCTTACTACCATGTTATCTTTTTCTTTGTTGCGCTTTCATGCGCTGATTGAAGAAACTTATGCTATCCAGGTAATAACAAAGGAGAGGTAAACGCAACCGTGAGTTTTGCTTCGAGAATGCTGGAATGCAACGGAGGGAGATAAGGCTTGGTTGAGAGATTACACGGTCGTCAGCTTGGGCAGAACTAGTCGCTGAGCGCCCGCGCCGGCTACTTTGTTGGGCACAAAAACTGATGGTCAAACAGATGCTTGAATGAGGATGAGATAAGGGGAGACTTATCAGGTCTGGGATATATGGAGCAGTAATTTGAATACTGGTATAGTTAGGCCAGCTGAACCAGAGTTATAGCTTCTTTATTAAAGCACGACATCTGGTTTACACACAAACGATTGCCACCACTGATGAGATTAACCATCCAGCTGATAGGTACTTCTAGCTCCACCTTAAAAATGACATCACAAATGAAAGATTTGTAAGATAGTCAGATGCATAAGGTAATAAGCTTGGGTAAAGTATGAGTTTTGGAGATGCAAGACACCTGATTTATCCTGGATTGGAGATACCCATTTCTTATCAGTCGAGGAACATAGTTTAACTCCAGACACTGGTAGTTGTGGGGCTGTCCCGACAGAGGACTCGGCGCCTTAGAGTCGTCCAGAGTGAGTGGAGCAGTGACATAGGTGGCAGGTAAAGAGCCATCAGCATAAGATGAAGGTGGGCAATGAGTTTTTTTATTTTGTATTGAGATCGAGATGCTCTGCAGCACATGAGAAAATCATGTTCCCATGGTCGAGATGCTGGGTTTGGGTAAGGTTTTTTTATCCAGATGAGGAAATGCAGCTTGTATAAAGGTGATCAGAACTTTTTTTTCCACATGTGAGTCTTACAACACAGATATGACAGAGAGAGAGAGCTGCAATCAAGAATTGAGAAACTGGGCACTGATAGTGGACTTCGTGTTGTAGGTCCTGGATAGGCAGGACCCTTCCTGAAACTGAACCACTAGCTACCAAATAAAGTGGTAAAACCATGCAAGAAACAACGTTAACTGATCTGGGTAAAATGTTGAAAGCCTGCCAACAAGATGACAAAAGATATTGACAGAGGTTCGCGCTCCATCAGACGACGGCTTCTCCTCTCCATTACTTCACAACACTTCTTAGCTCCATGGCAAGC
>NW_026283243.1:0-22229 GCF_023373465.1 Oncorhynchus keta | reverse complement strand
AGAGAAAGGGCCACCACAGAGAAAGGGCCACCACAGAGAAAGGGCCACCAGAGAGAAAGGGCCACCACAGAGAAAGGGCCACCACAGAGAAAGGGCCACCACCTACACCACAGAGAAAGGGCCACCACAGAGAAAGGGCCACCACAGAGAAAGGGCCACCACAGAGAAAGGGCCACCACAGAGAAAGGGCCACACAGAGAAAGGGCCACCACAGAGAAAGGGCCACCACAGAGAAAGGGCCACGGCAAACTGATCAGGATCTAATAAAGGCCTGTACCCTGGGACGAGTCAGAGAGAGAGAACAGGGAGAGGATTCCCTTTCTGATCAGACTCCTCCCTCTTCCTCTCTTCTCCCTCCTCTCACAACCTCTCCTCCCTCCTCCTCTCCTCTCTTCTCCCTCCTCTCACAACCTCTCCTCCCTCCTCCTCTCCTCTCACTCCTCTCTTCTCCCTCCTCTCACAACCTCTCCTCCCTCCTCTCATTCCTCTCTTCTCCCTCCTCTCACCTCCCTCCTCTCACAACCTCTCCTCCCTCCTCCTCTCCTCTCATTCCTCTCTTCTCCCTCCTCTCACAACCTCTCCTCCTCTCACAACCTCTCCTCCCTCCTCTCACTCCTCTCTTCTCCCTCCTCTCACAACCTCTCCTCCCTCCTCCTCTCCTCTCACTCCTCTCTTCTCTCTCTTCTCCCTCCTCTCACAACCTCTCCTCCCTCCTCCTCTCATCTCACTCCTCTCTTCTCCCTCCTCTCACAACCTCTCCTCCCTCCTCCTCTCCTCTAACTCCTCTCTTCTCCCTCCTCTCACAACCTCTCCTCCCTCCTCCTCTCACTCCTCTCTTCTCCCTCCTCTTTTTCCATCCGTTGTCATAGTGTTCCTGTCTTCCCAGCCCTCCTCCTTTCCTCACATCTGCCCCCTCCTTTCCTCACATCTGCCCCCATCTCCTCTGCCCCCTCCTAACCTCATCTCCTCTTCCCCCTCCTAACCTCATCTCCTCTCTTCCTCCTTTCCTCTCCTCTCCTCTCCCCCCTCCTTTCCTCACATCTGCCCCCTCCTAACCTCACCTCTGCCCCCTCCTAACCTCATCTCCTCTTCCCCCTCCTAACCTCATCTCCTCTGCCCCCTCCTAACCTCATCTCCTCTGCCCCCTCCTAACCTCCTCTCCTCTGTCCCCTCCTAACCTCCTCTCCTCTCCCCCCTCCTTTCCTCACCTCTGCCCCCTCCTAACCTCATCTCCTCTTCCCTCCTAACCTCATCTCCTCTGCCCCCTCCTAACCTCATCTCCTCTTCCCCCTCCTAACCTCATCTCCTCTGCCCCCTCCTAACCTCATCTCCTCTGCCCCCTCCTAACCTCCTCTCCTCTGTCCCCTCCTAACCTCATCTCCTCTCCCCCCTCCTTTCCTCACATCTGCCCCCTCCTAACCTCATCTCCTCTTCCCCCTCCTAACCTCATCTCCTCTGCCCCCTCCTAACCTCATCTCCTCTGCCCCCTCCTAACCTCATCTCCTCTGTCCCCTCCTAACCTCCTCTCCTCTCCCCCCTCCTTTCCTCACCTCTGCCCCCTCCTAACCTCATCTCCTCTTCCCCCTCTAACCTCATCTCCTCTGCCCCCTCCTAACCTCATCTCCTCTGCCCCTCCGAACCTCATCTCCTCTTCCCCATCTCCTCTGCCCCCTCCTAACCTCATCTCCTCTGTCCCCTCCTAACCTCATCTCCTCTCCCCCTCCTTTCCTCACATCTGCCCCCTCCTAACCTCATCTCCTCTTCCCCCTCCTAACCTCATCTCCTCTGCCCCCTCCTAACCTCATCTCCTCCTAACCTCATCTCCTCTGTCCCCTCCTAACCTCCTCTCCTCTCCCCCTCCTTTCCTCACCTCTGCCCCCTCCTAACCTCATCTCCTCTTCCCCCTCCTAACCTCATCTCCTCTGCCCCCTCCTAACCTCATCTCCTCTGCCCCTCCGAACCTCATCTCCTCTTCCCCATCTCCTCTGCCCCCTCCTAACCTCATCTCCTCTGCCCCCTCCTAACCTCATCTCCTCTGCCCCCTCCTAACCTCATCTCCTCTGCCCCCTCCGAACCTCATCTCCTCTTCCCCATCTCCTCTGCCCCCTCCTAACCTCATCTCCTCTGTCCCCTCCTAACCTCATCTCCTCTCCCCCTCCTTTCCTCACATCTGCCCCCTCCTAACCTCATCTCCTCTTCCCCCTCCTAACCTCATCTCCTCTGCCCCCTCCTAACCTCATCTCCTCTGCCCCCTCCTAACCTCATCTCCTCTGTCCCCTCCTAACCTCCTCTCCTCTCCCCCCTCCTTTCCTCACCTCTGCCCCCTCCTAACCTCATCTCCTCTTCCCCCTCCTAACCTCATCTCCTCTGCCCCCTCCTAACCTCATCTCCTCTGCCCCCTCCGAACCTCATCTCCTCTTCCCCATCTCCTCTGCCCCCTCCTAACCTCATCTCCTCTGCCCCCTCCTAACCTCATCTCCTCTTCCCCTCCTAACCTCATCTCCTCTGCCCCCTCCTAACCTCATCTCCTCTGCCCCCTCCTAACCTCATCTCCTCTGCCCCCTCCTAACCTCATCTCCTCTGCCCCCTCCTAACCTCATCTCCTCTCCCCCCTCCTTTCCTCACCTCTGCCCCCTCCTAACCTCATCTCCTCTGCCCCCTCCTAACCTCATCTCCTCTGCCCTTCCCTCCTTTCCTCACCTATTCCCCTCCATCCCTCCTCTCCTCTCCCCCTCCTTTCCTCACCTCTGTCCCCTCCTAACCTCATCTCCTCTGCCCCCTCCTAACCTCATCTCCTCTGCCCTTCCCTCCTTTCCTCACCTCTTCCCCTCCATCCCTCCTCTCCTCTGCTCCCTCCTTCATGTTTCTCCTCCTGTCCTGTCTGTTGAGGTATGTTTATTCTGATCAGGCCCTGCATAGCGTCACAGGGGTGACTTTGTAATTATGTTCATTTTAATTGGCTTCCTGCTATCACCCCTCTCATCACTTATGAGTCCACGCCGACCGCCCCGGACAATGCATGGGGCCCTGCATTGCTGCTGCTGCGTGTGTGTGTGTGTGTGTGTGTGTGTGTGTGTGTGTGTGTGTGTGTGTGTGTGTGTGTGTGTGTGTGTGTGTGTGTGTGTGTGTGTGTGTGGGGGGGGGGGTCTACGTCAAGTAGACACACACCACCCCCCTCCAACCTCTTTACCTGCAGAGCATAATTCCATCAGGAAGTGCCTCCTTCCTTAATGAGTTTTCCCATCCGTTAGCAGCAGCTTAGATTCATTGATAAACGTTGTGGTTATCGGGGGACGATCGGTGACCTCCTGCACCCCTAATTTGTTTGTGGAAGACGGCAGTTAAAGGAGATTAATGGGCTATAGATTTATGACTGAGGGCCCAGGACCACCATCCTACCATCCAGTTATAAACCCTCCTTCACTTATTCATCCATGAAGAGGGAGGAGGAGGAGGAGGAGGAGGAGAGGAGGAGGAGGAGGAGGAGGAGGGGGTGGAGGAGGAGGAGGAAGAGACAGAGGAGGAGGGGAGGGGGAGGCAGAGGAGGGGGAGAAGGAGGAAGAGGAGGAAGAGGCAGAGGAGGAGGAGGAAGAGAGGGGAGAGGAGGAGGCAGAGGAGGAAGAGGCGGAGGAGGAGGAAGAGGGAGAGGAGGAGGCAGAGGAGGAAGAGGCAGAGGAGGCAGAGGGAGGAAGAGGAGGAGGAGGAAGAGGCAGAAGAGGAGGGAGGAAGGAAGAAGAGGGGAAGGAGGGAGGAAGGAAGAAGAGGAGGAAGGTGGGCTGAGAGGGGTTTGCCATCTCCTTCAACATCCATACAGACCATTTGTTGTGTGGAGAGACAGAGAGTCACACACACACACACACACACACACACACACACACACACACACACACACACACACACACACACACACACACACACACACACACACACACACACACACACACACACACACACGGGGCTTGTACATTAGGAAGGAGAGCTGTTTTTCCTTCCTCCTAGTGTTGTTGTTTATCTCTAACAGGATCATCCCAGCTCCTCCATATTATAAACATCCACAGCAGCCACCCCCTCTAACTCTCTCAGCCAAAGCCCATTTGTTAAGGCGTGAGTATGAGTAATACCTCCTCTGACAAGCTAAAGCCAGCGCTTCCACCACATTATAGCCTGTTACACGTTGGCAGAGCGAGCCAACGAACCAACGAGCGTCGTGCACATCTGGCAACAACCGTCTCTACCACCCTTTGTCTATACCACCTCTGAATACGTTATTTCATGTTGTTCAGGGAAGGTTTTAGTATTTGCATGGCTATGGATGTAGAGTAGAACAGACCTGGAGAGAGAACCAGTAAGTTCTGTATGACTATGGATGTAGAGTAGAACAGGCCTGGAGAGAGAACCAGTAAGTTCTGTATGGCTGTGGATGTAGAGTAGAACAGACCTGGAGAGAGAACCAGTAAGTTCTGTATGGCTATGGATGTAGAGTAGAACAGACCTGGAGAGAGAACCAGTAAGTTCTGTATGGATGTAGAGTAGAACAGGCCTGGAGAGAGAACCAGTAAGTTCTGTATGGATGTAGAGTAGAACAGGCCTGGAGAGAGAACCAGTAAGTTCTGTATGGCTATGGATGTAGAGTAGAACAGGCCTGGAGAGAGAACCAGTAAGTTCTGTATGACTATGGATGTAGAGTAGAACAGACCTGGAGAGAGAACCAGTAAGTTCTGTATGGCTATGGATGTAGAGTAGAACAGACCTGGAGAGAGAACCAGTAAGTTCTGTATGGCTATGGATGTAGAGTAGAACAGACCTGGAGAGAGAACCAGTAAGTTCTGTATGGCTATGGATGTAGAGTAGAACAGGCCTGGAGAGAGAACCAGTAAGTTCTGTATGACTATGGATGTAGAGTAGAACAGACCTGGAGAGAGAACCAGTAAGTTCTGTATGGCTATGGATGTAGAGTAGAACAGACCTGGAGAGAGAACCAGTAAGTTCTGTATGGCTATGGATGTAGAGTAGAACAGACCTGGAGAGAGAACCAGTAAGTTCTGTATGGCTATGGATGTAGAGTAGAACAGACCTGGAGAGAGAACCAGTAAGTTCTGTATGGCTATGGATGTAGAGTAGAACAGACCTGGAGAGAGAACCAGTAAGTTCTGTATGACTATGGATGTAGAGTAGAACAGACCTGGAGAGAGAACCAGTAAGTTCTGCATGGCTGTAGAGTAGAACAGGCCTGGAGAGAGAACCAGTAAGTTCTGCATGGCTATAGAGTAGAACAGGCCTGGAGAGAGAACCAGTAAGTTCTGCATGGCTATAGAGTAGAACAGGCCTGGAGAGAGAACCAGTAAGTTCTGTATGGATGTAGAGTAGAACAGACCTGGAGAGAGAACCAGTAAGTTCTGCATGGCTATAGAGTAGAACAGACCTGGAGAGAGAACCAGTAAGTTCTGTATGACTATAGAGTAGAACAGACCTGGAGAGAGAACCAGTAAGTTCTGCATGGATGTAGAGTAGAACAGGCCTGGAGAAAGAACCAGTAAGTTCCGCATGGATGTAGAGTAGAACAGGCCTGGAGAGAGAACCAGTAAGTTCTGCATGGCTGTGGATGTAGAGTAGAACAGACCCGGAGAGAGAACCAGTAAGTTCTGTATGACTATGGATGTAGAGTAGAACAGGCCTGGAGAGAGAACCAGTAAGTTCTGTATGGATGTAGAGTAGAACAGGCCTGGAGAGAGAACCAGTAAGTTCTGCATGGCTATGGATGTAGAGTAGAACAGACCTGGAGAGAGAACCAGTAAGTTCTGTATGGATGTAGAGTAGAACAGGCCTGGAGAGAGAACCAGTAAGTTCTGTATGGATGTAGAGTAGAACAGGCCTGGAGAGAGAACCAGTAAGTTCTGCATGGCTATGGATGTAGAGTAGAACAGACCTGGAGAGAGAACCAGTAAGTTCTGCATGACTATGGATGTAGAGTAGAACAGGCCTGGAGAGAGAACCAGTAAGTTCTGCATGGCTATGGATGTAGAGTAGAACAGGCCTGGAGAGAGAACCAGTAAGTTCTGTATGGATGTAGAGTAGAACAGGCCTGGAGAGAGAACCAGTAAGTTCTGCATGGCTATAGAGTAGAACAGACCTGGAGAGAGAACCAGTAAGTTCTGCATGGATGTAGAGTAGAACAGGCCTGGAGAGAGAACCAGTAAGTTCTGCATGGCTATAGAGTAGAACAGGCCTGGAGAGAGAACCAGTAAGTTCTGCATGGCTATAGAGTAGAACAGGCCTGGAGAGAGAACCAGTAAGTTCTGCATGGCTATAGAGTAGAACAGACCTGGAGAGAGAACCAGTAAGTTCTGCATGGCTATAGAGTAGAACAGGCCTGGAGAGAGAACCAGTAAGTTCTGCATGGCTATAGAGTAGAACAGACCTGGAGAGAGAACCAGTAAGTTCTGCGTGTGTAAACAGCCAACATGCAGAGTGACTCGACGCTGAAGCCCTTATGTGCTGTTCTAGACAGGATGTCTGACATGTCCTGATGACATGTACAGTGCCATGGACACACCGACTCATTCAAGGGGTTTTCAATCATGTGACTATTTTCTCCATTGTAGAATAATAGTGAATACATCAAAACTATGGAATCATGTAGTTACCCAAAAAAGTGTTAAACAAATCAAAATATATTTTATATTTGAAATTCTTCAAAGTAGCCACCCTTTGCCTTGATGACAGCTATGCACACTCTTGGCATTCTCTCAACCAGCGTCATGAGGTAGTCACCTGGAATGCATTTCGATTAGCAGGTGTGCCATGTTAAAAGTAAATCTGTGGATTTTCTTTCCTTCTTGATGTTTGGACCAGTCAGTTGTGTTGTGACAAGGTAGAGGTGGTATACAGAAGATTGCCCTATTTGGTAGAAGACCAAGTCCATATTATGGTAAGAACAGCTCAAATAAGCAAAGAGAAACGACAGTCCATCATTACTTTAAGACATGAAGGTCAGTCAATCCGGAAAATTTCAAGAACGTTGAAAGTGTCTTCAAGCAAAAACCATCAAGCACTATGTTGAACCTGGCTCCCCTGAGGACCGTCACAGGACTGGAAGACCCAGAGTCACCTCTGCTGCAGAGGATAAGTTCATTAGTTACCTCTGCTGCAGAGGATAAGTTCATTAGTTACCTCTGCTGCAGAGGATAAGTTCATTAGTTACCTCTGCTGCAGAGGATAAGTTCATTAGAGTTACCTCTGCTGCAGAGGATAAGTTCATTAGAGTTACCTCTGCTGCAGAGGATAAGTTCATTAGAGTTACCTCTGCTGCAGAGGATAAGTTCATTAGTTACCTCTGCTGCAGAGGATAAGTTCATTAGTTACCTCTGCTGCAGAGGATAAGTTCATTAGTTACCTCTGCTGCAGAGGATAAGTTCATTAGTTACCTTTGCTGCAGAGGATAAGTTCATTAGTTACATTTGCTGCAGAGGATAAGTTCATTAGTTACCTTTGCTGCAGAGGATAAGTTCATTAGAGTTACCTCTGCTGCAGAGGATAAGTTCATTAGAGTCACCTCTGCTGCAGAGGATAAGTTCAGAGGATAAGTAGAGTTACCTCTGCTGCAGAGGATAAGTTCATTAGAGTTACCTCTGCTGCAGAGGATAAGTTCATTAGAGTCACCTCTGCTGCAGAGGATAAGTTCATTAGAGTCACCTCTGCTGCAGAGGAGGTCACCTCTGCTGCAGAGGATAAGTTCATTAGAGTTACCTCTGCTGCAGAGGATAAGTTCATTAGAGTCACCTCTGCTGCAGAGGATAAGTTCATTAGAGTTACCTCTGCTGCAGAGGATCAGTTCATTAGAGTTACCTCTGCTGCAGAGGATAAGTTCATTAGAGTTACCTCTGCTGCAGAGGATAAGTTCATTAGAGTTACCTCTGCTGCAGAGGATAAGTTCATTAGAGTTACCTCTGCTGCAGAGGATAAGTTCATTCCTCTGCTGCAGAGGATAAGTTCATTACACCTCTGCTGCAGAGGATAAGTTCATTAGAGTTACCTCTGCTGCAGAGGATAAGTTCATTAGAGTTACCTCTGCTGCACCTCTGAGAGGATAAGTTCATTAGAGTTACCTCTGCTGCAGAGGATAAGTTCATTAGAGTTACCTCTGCTGCAGAGGATAAGTTCATTAGGGTTACCTCTGCTGCAGAGGATAAGTTCATTAGGGTCACCTCTGCTGCAGAGGATAAGTTCATTAGAGTTACCTCTGCTGCAGAGGATAAGTTCATTAGAGTTACCTCTGCTGCAGAGGATAAGTTCATTAGAGTTACCTCTGCTGCAGAGGATAAGTTCATTAGAGTTACCAGCCTCAGAAATTGCAGCCCAAATAAATGCTTCACAAAGTAACAGACACTTCTCAACATCAACTGTTCAGAGGAGACTGTGTGAATCAGGCCTTCATGGTCGAATTGCTGCAAAGAAACCACTACTAAAGGACACCAGTAAGAATAAGAGACTTGCTTGGGCCAAGAAACACGAGCAATGGACATTAGACCGGTGGAAATCTGTCCTTTCGTCTGATGAGTCCAAATTTGAGATTTTTGGTTCCAACCGCTGTCTTTGTGAGACACAGATTATGTTAACGGATGATCTCTGCATGTGTGGTTCCCACCATGAAGCATGGAGGAGGAGGAGGTGTGATGGTGCTATGCTGGTGACACTGTCTGTGATTTATTTAGAATTCAAGGCACACTTAACCAGCATGGCTACCACATCATTCTGCAGCGATACACCATCCCATCTGGTTTGCGCTTAGTGGGACTATAATCTGGGACTATAAAGGGCTATTTGACCAAGGAGAGTGATGGAGTGCTGCATCAGATGACCTGACCTCCACAATCCCCAACCTCAACCCAATTGAGATGGTTTGGGATGAGTTGGACTGCAGAGTGATGGAAAAGCAGCCAACAAGTGCTCAGCATATGTGGGACATCCTTCGAGACTTTTGGTAAAGCATTCCTCATGAAGCTGGTTGAGAGAATGCCGAGAGTGCGCAAAGCTGTCATCAAGGCAAAGGGTGGCTGGCTACTTTTTAAGAACTCTTTTAGGGTTACTACATTATTCCATGTGTGTTATTTCATAGGGTTGATGTCTTCACTATTATTCTACAATGTAGAAAAAAAGTTTAAAAAATAAAGAAAAACCCTTGAATGAGTAGGTGTCCAAACTTCTGACTGGTTCTGTGTATCTATTCTAAGAGGAGAGAGACTCTAATGTCTAATTACATGGCATTACACAAAGTGCTTTAATCTGAAGTTGAAATTAGTTATTAGAGTAGGTATGTGCTTAATTCCAAATCAGAGAGGGGAGGAGAGGGACAGGACGGGGAGGGGAGGGGAGGGGAGGGAGGAGAGGGACAGGACAGGGAGGGGAGGGAGGAGAGGGACAGGACAGGGAGGGGAGGGAGGGGAGGAGAGGGACAGGACGGGGAGGGGAGGGAGGAGAGGGACAGGACGGGGAGGGGAGGGGAGGGAGGAGAGGGACAGGACAGGGAGGAGAGGGACAGGACAGGGAGGGGAGGGACAGGACGGGAAGGGAGGGACAGGACGGGGAGGGACAAGATGGGGAGGGGAGGGAGGAGAGGACAGGACAGGGAGGGGAGGGACAGGACGGGGAAGGGACTCCCCTCCCTTCCCCGTCCTGTCCCTCCCCTCCCTGTCCTGTGGGGATGGGGAGGGAGGGGAGGGAGAAGAGGGACAGGACGGGGAGGGAGGAGAGGGACAGGACGGGGAGGGGAGGGAGGAGAGGGACAGGAAAGGGAAGGACAGGACGGGAGGGGAGGGAGGAGAGGGACAGGACGGGGAGGGGAGGGAGGAGAGGGACAAGATGGGGAGGGGAGGGAGGAGAGGGACAGGACAGGGAGGGGAGGGACAGGACGGGGAGGGGAGGGAGGAGAGGGACAGGACGGGGAGGGGAGGGACAGGACGGGGGAAGGGAGGGGAGGGACAGGACGGGGAGGGGAGGGACAGGACGGGGAGGGGAGGGACAGGACGGGGAGGGACAGGACGGGGAGGGACAAGATGGGGAGGGGAGGGACAGGGACGGGGAGGGACAAGATGGGGAGGGGAGGGGAGGGAGGAGAGGGACAGGACAGGGAGGGGAGGGACAGGACGGGGAGGGGAGGGACAGGACGGGGAGGGGAGGGACAGGACGGGGAGGGACAGGACGGGGAAGGGAGGGGAGGGACAGGACGGGGAGGGGAGGGACAGGACTGGGAGGGGAGGGACAGGACGGGGAGGGACAAGATGGGGAGGGGAGGGGAGGGAGGAGAGGGAACAGGAGGAGGGAGATCAATAGGTCAGGATGCAGTCTTTGAAATGTGTTGTTTTCACCTGATGGAACACCTGACACATAAAGGAGATGAGAGGAACAACCACTCAGGTTAATGACAGACAGGCCACATCACACTCCACTCTACCAGGAAATAGGGACAGAGCGGAAAGGAATGACCCAGGAGGAATGGACTGATGATGAAACTAGATGATTCCACCCAGACTGTTAGAGGACTGATGATGAAACTAGATGACTCCACCCAGACTGTTAGAGGACTGATGATGAAACTAGATGATTCCACCCAGACTGTTAGAGGACTGATGATGAAACTAGATAATTCCACCCAGACTGTTAGAGGACTGATGATGAAACTAGATGACTCCACCCAGACTGTTAGAGGACTGATGATGAAACTAGATGATTCCACCCAGACTGTTAGAGGACTGATGATGAAACTAGATGATTCCACCCAGACTGTTAGAGGACTGATGATGAAACTAGATGATTCCACCCAGACTGTTAGAGGACTGATGATGAAACTAGATGATTCCACAAAGAGGAAAACGATGTTTTCTGTGAATGGAGAATCTGTCAGCCCAGGACCCGTTTTCACTAAGTGCTGATCTAGGATCAGGTTTCCCCTCTTATTCATCATCATGATTTAAAAGACAGAACTGATCCGAGACCAGCACTGCTCCTCAGATGCTTTATGACTATGGCCCCAGGACCCAATACAACCTTTACCATACAGACCCAATACCACCTTTACCATACAGACCCAATACCACCTTTACCATACAGACCCAATACCACCTTTATAATACAGACCCAATACCACCTTTACCATACAGACCCAATACCACCTTTACCATACAGACCCAATACCACCTTTACCATACAGACCCAATACCACCTTTACCATACAGACTCAATACCACCTTTACCATACAGACCCAATACCACCTTTATAATACAGACCCAATACCACCTTTACCATACAGACCCAATACCACCTTTACCATACAGACCCAATACCACCTTTACCATACAGACTCAATACCACCTTTACCATACAGACCCAATACCACCTTTATAATACAGACCCAATACCACCTTTACCATACAGACCCAATACCACCTTTATCAGACCCAATACCACCTTTACCATACAGACTCAATACCACCTTTACCATACAGACCCAATACCACCTTTATAATACAGACCCAATACCACCTTTACCATACAGACCCAATACCACCTTTATCAGACCCAATACCACCTTTACCATACAGACCCAATACCACCTTTACCATACAGACTCAATACCACCTTTACCATACAGACCCAATACCACCTTTACCATACAGACCCAATACCACCTTTACCATACAGACCCAATACCACCTTTATAATACAGACCCAATACCACCTTTACCATACAGACCCAATACCACTTTTACCATACAGACTCAATACCACCTTTATAATACAGACCCAATACCACCTTTACCATACAGACCCAATACCACCTTTATAATACAGACCCAATACCATACAGACCCAATACCACCTTTATAATACAGACCCAATACCATATAGACTCAATACCACCTTTATCATACAGACCCAATACCATACAGACCCAATACCACCTTTATCATACAGACCCAATACCATACAGACCCAATACCACCTTTATAATACAGACCCAATACCACCTTTATAATACAGACCCAATACCACCTTTACCATACAGACCCAATACCACCTTTATAATACAGACCCAATACCACCTTTACCATACAGACCCAATACCATACAGACCCAATACCACCTTTATCATACAGACCCAATACCATACAGACCCAATACCACCTTTATAATACAGACCCAATACCACCTTTACCATACAGACCCAATACCACCTTTATAATACAGACCCAATACCACCTTTACCATACAGACCCAATACCACCTTTACCATACAGACCCAATACCACCTATACCATACAGACCCAATACCACCTATACCATACAGACCCAATACCACCTTTACCATACAGACCCAATACCACCTTTACCATACAGACCCAATACCACCTTTACCATACAGACCCAATACCACCTTTATAATACAGACCCGATACCACCTTTACCATACAGACCCAATACCACCTTTATAATACAGACCCAATACCATACAGACCCAATACCACCTTTATCATACAGACCCAATACCACCTTTATAATACAGACCCAATACCATAAAGACCCAATACAACCTTTATAATACAGACCCAATACCATACAGACACAATACCACCTTTATCATACAGACCCAATACCACCTTTATAATACAGACTCAATACCATACAGACCCAATACCACCTTTATAATACAGACCCAATACCATACAGACCCAATACCACCTTTATAATACAGACCCAATACCATATAGACTCAATACCACCTTTATCATACAGACCCAATACCACCTTTACCATACAGACACAATACCACCTTTATCATACAGACCCAATACCACCTTTATAATACAGACTCAATACCATACAGACCCAATACCACCTTTATAATACAGACCCAATACAGACCCAATACCACCTTTATAATACAGACCCAATACCATCAATACCACCTTTATCATACAGACCCAATACCATACAGACCCAATACCACCTTTATCATACAGACCCAATACCACCTTTACCATACAGACCCAATACCACCTTTATCATACAGACCCAATACCATACATACTCAATACCACCTTTATAATACAGACCCAATACCACCTTTTACCATACAGACCCAATACCACCTTTATAATACAGACCCAATACCACCTTTACCATACAGACCCAATACCACCTTTATAATACAGACCCAATACCACCTTTATCATACAGACCCAATACCACCTTTATCATACAGACCCAATACCACCTTTACCATACAGACCCAATACCACCTTTACCATACAGACCCAATACCACCTTTACCATACAGACCCAATACCACCTTTATAATACAGACCCGATACCACCTTTACCATACAGACCCAATACCACCTTTATAATACAGACCCAATACCATACAGACCCAATACCACCTTTATCATACAGACCCAATACCACCTTTATAATACAGACCCAATACCATAAAGACCCAATACAACCTTTATAATACAGACCCAATACCATACAGACCCAATACCACCTTTATCATACAGACCCAATACCACCTTTATAATACAGACTCAATACCATACAGACCCAATACCACCTTTATAATACAGACCCAATACCATACAGACCCAATACCACCTTTATAATACAGACCCAATACCATATAGACTCAATACCACCTTTATCATACAGACCCAATACCATACAGACCCAATACCACCTTTATCATACAGACCCAATACCACCTTTACCATACAGACCCAATACCACCTTTATCATACAGACCCAATACCACCTTTATAATACAGACCCAATACCATACATACTCAATACCACCTTTATCATACAGACCCAATACCACCTTTACCATACAGACCCAATACCACCTTTATCATACAGACCCAATACCACCTTTATAATACAGACCCAATACCATACATACTCAATACCACCTTTATCATACAGACCCAATACCACCTTTACCATACAGACCCAATACCACCTTTATCATACAGAACCAATACCATACAGACCCAATACCACCTTTATCATACAGACCCAATACCACCTTTACCATACAGACCCAATACCACCTTTATAATACAGACCCAATACCACCTTTATCATACAGACCCAATACCACCTTTATCATACAGACCCAATACCACCTTTACCATACAGACCCAATACCACCTTTATCATACAGGAATATTATTACAATTATAATGGAGAGTGAATAGTTCCTTTAGAGGGCAGACACACCTGAGTAGTGGAGGAGTGGGACGAAGGCGGGAGGGGGAGGAATGGAACGGAGGGAGGAGTGGAGGGGGACGGAGGGAGGAGTGAAGGGGGATGGGAGAGAGGAGTGGAGGGGGATGGGAGAGAGGAGTGGGGGAGAGAGGAGTGGAGGGGGACGGAGAGAGGAGTGGAGGGGGACGGAGAGAGGAGTGGAGGGGGATGGGAGAGAGGAGTGGAATGGGAGAGAGGAGTGGAATGGGAGAGAGGAGTGGAATGGGAGAGAGGAGTGGAATGGGAGAGAGGAGTGGAGGGGGACGGGAAAGAGGAGGGAGGGGGACGGGAGAGAGGAGTGGAGGAGGATGGGAGAGAGGAGTGGAGGGGGACGGGAGAGAGGAGTGGAGGGGGACGGGAGAGAGGAGTGGAATGGGAGAGAGGAGTGGAGGGGGACGGGAGAGAGGAGTGGAGGGGGACGGGAGAGAGGAGTGGAGGGGGACGGGAGAGAGGAGTGGAGGGGGATGGGAAAGAGGAGTGGAGGGGGACGGGAGAGAGGAGTGGAATGGGAGAGAGGAGTGGAGGGGGACGGGAGAGAGGAGTGGAGGGGGACGGGAGAGAGGAGTGGAGGGGGATGGGAGAGAGGAGTGGAGGGGGAGGGGAGAGAGGAGTGGAGGGGGACGGGAGAGAGGGGAGTGGAGGGGGACGGGAGAGAGGAGGGAGGGGGACGGGAGAGAGGAGTGGAGGGGGACGGGAAAGAGGAGTGGAATGGGAGAGAGGAGTGGAGGGGACGGGAGAGAGGAGTGGAGGGGGACGGGAGAGAGGAGTGGAGGGGGACGGGAGAGAGGAGTGGAATGGGAGAGAGGAGTGGAGGGGACGGGAGAGAGGAGTGGATGGGGACGGGAGAGAGGAGTGGAGGGGGACGGGAGAGAGGAGTGGAGGGGGATGGGAGAGAGGAGTGGAGGGGGACGGGAGAGAGGAGTGGAGGGGGACGGAAGAGAGGAGGGAGGGGGACGGAGAGAGGAGTGGAATGGGAGAGAGGAGTGGAAGGGGACGGGAGAGAGGAGTGGAGGGGGACGGGAGAGAGGAGTGGAGGGGGACGGAAGAGAGGAGTGGAGGGGGATGGAGAGGAGTGGAGGGGGACGGAAGAGAGGAGTGGAGGGGGATGGAGAGGAGTGGAGGGGGATGGGAGAAAGGAGTGGAGGGGGATGGAGAGAGGAGTGGAGGGGATGGGAGAGAGGAGTGGAGGGGGAATGGAGGAGTGGAGGAGATTGCAGGGCTGGAGGGCTTTATAACGAACCAATTAAAGCCTTATCATCACTCCTCTACCACCCCACACACACACACAACTATTTGACAGACAAATCACTCAGCCAATTTGTAAGGCACTTCCAAGGTCTTGTTTAAATGGTGGAGAGGACAGCGATTGGTTTAATTCAATTAAAATGGGACGGGGGCTACTTAAGGTTGAAGGAGGGAGATTTTGTACGACCGTGTGTGTGTGTGTGTGGGGGGGGGGAACAGATGGAGTACTGGAGGAGAGGGACAGAGGAGAGGAACAGAGGAGAGGAACAGATGGAGTACTGGAGGAGAGGGACAGATGGAGTACTGGAGGAGAGGGACAGATGGAGTACTGGAGGAGAGGGACAGATGGAGTACTGGAGGAGAGGAACAGATGGAGTACTGGAGGAGAGGGACAGATGGAGTACTGGAGGAGAGGAACAGATGGAGTACTGGAGGAGAGGAACAGAGGAGTACTGGAGGAGAGGAACAGATGGAGTACTGGAGGAGAGGAACAGATGGAGTACTGGAGGAGAGGGACAGATGGAGTACTGGAGGAGAGGAACAGATGGAGTACTGGAGGAGAGGGACAGAGGAGTACTGGAGGAGAGGAACAGATGGAGTACTGGAGGAGAGGAACAGATGGAGTACTGGAGGAGAGGGACAGATGGAGTACTGGAGGAGAGGAACAGATGGAGTACTGGAGGAGAGGAACAGATGGAGTACTGGAGGAGAGGGACAGATGGAGTACTGGAGGAGAGGGACAGATGGAGTACTGGAGGAGAGGGACAGATGGAGTACTGGAGGAGAGGGACAGATGAGGCTACTGGAGTAGTGTTGGTAAACACGTCTCTCTACTGGAGCCTCAGAAGAGAGCCTCCATGAGAGAGAAACTCTTGAGAGGAATCAGTCAGACATTAAACATGGAGGATTATCATTCAACTTCCCTCCTTCAAATCAAACAGGTCCTCTTTACTGGAGATTACACTGTTCCAATTAGTTTTTATTTTGTCTCTACGTAACCATATTCATTCTGTCTTTCTGTCTCTCTCTCTTCACCTCTCCCTCTCCTTCCCTCCCTTTCTCTCACTCTACCTCCATCCTTCTTTCTCTCTGTTTCCTTCTCCAGCTCTTTCCTAAAAGCTGCAAGAGGGAATCCCTGGCTGATAAAACTAAAGGATTTACCACAGGAAGATTAGGGGGACTACGTCCCAAATGGCCATAGGGCTCTGATCAAAAGTAGTGTACTAAATAGGGAATAGGGTGCTATTTGGGAAGCAGCCTAGGGAGGCTCTTTGTGGAGCCTTTTATACCAGTCTGTGTGGGTACTGAAGGAGCTCTTGAAGTGCTGAAGTCATGAGCTGAACACAGTGCAGGAACATCGGAGGAGCAGGATAATGATAGCAGCATTACAGTCATGATCAAAACACTGAGACCCACTAGGAAACCCTCTGTATCTGATAGACCCGACAGGACCCTCTGTATCTGATAGACCCGACAGGACCCTCTGTATCTGAGAGACCCGACAGGACCCGACAGGACCCTCTGTATCTGATAGACCCGACAGGACCCGACAGGACCCTCTGTATCTGATAGACCCGACAGGACCCTCTGTATCTGATAGACCCGACAGGACCCTCTGTATCTGACAGACCCGATAGGACCCTCTGTATCTGATAGACCCGACAGGACCCTCTGTATCTGACAGGCCCGACAGGACCCTCTGTATCTGACAGACCCGACAGGACCCTCTGTATCTGACAGACCCGACAGGACCCTCTGTATCTGACAGACCCGACAGGACCCTCTGTATCTGATAGACCCGACAGGACCCTCTGTATCTGGCAGACCCGACAGGACCCGACAGGACCCTCTGTATCTGGCAGACCCGACAGGACCCTCTGTATCTGACAGACCCGACAGGACCCGACAGGACCCGACAGGACCCTCTGTATCTGGCAGACCCGACAGGACCCGACAGGACCATCTGTATCTGACAGACCCGACAGGACCCAACAGGACCCTCTTATCTGACAGACCCGACAGGACCATCTGTATCTGACAGACCCGACAGGACCCTCTGTATCTGACAGACCCGACAGGACCCGACAGGACCCTCTGTATCTGACAGACCCGACAGGACCCGACAGGACCCTCTGTATCTGACAGACCCGACAGGACCATCTGTATCTGACAGACCCGACAGGACCCTCTGTATCTGACAGACCCGACAGGACCCAACAGGACCCTCTTTATCTGACAGACCCGACAGGACCCTCTGTATCTGACAGACCCGACAGGACCATCTGTATCTGACAGACCCGACAGGACCCGACAGGACCCTCTGTATCTGGCAGACCCGACAGGACCCGACAGGACCATCTGTATCTGACAGACCCGACAGGACCCAACAGGACCCTCTTTATCTGACAGACCCGACAGGACCATCTGTATCTGACAGACCCGACAGGACCCTCTGTATCTGACAGACCCGACAGGACCCGACAGGACCCGACAGGACCCTCTGTATCTGACAGACCCGACAGGACCCGACAGGACCCTCTGTATCTGACAGACCCGACAGGACCATCTGTATCTGACAGACCCGACAGCACCCTCTGTATCTGACAGACCCGACAGGACCCAACAGGACCCTCTTTATCTGACAGACCCGACAGGACCCTCTGTATCTGACAGACCCGACAGGACCATCTGTATCTGACAGACCCGACAGGACCCGACAGGACCCTCTGTATCTGGCAGACCCGACAGGACCCGACAGGACCATCTGTATCTGACAGACCCGACAGGACCCAACAGGACCCTCTTTATCTGACAGACCCGACAGGACCATCTGTATCTGACAGACCCGACAGGACCCTCTGTATCTGACAGACCCGACAGGACCCGACAGGACCCTCTGTATCTGACAGACCCGACAGGACCCGACAGGACCCTCTGTATCTGACAGACCCGACAGGACCATCTGTATCTGACAGACCCGACAGGACCCTCTGTATCTGACAGACCCGACAGGACCCAACAGGACCCTCTTTATCTGACAGACCCGACAGGACCCTCTGTATCTGACAGACCCGACAGGACCATCTGTATCTGACAGACCCGACAGGACCCTCTGTATCTGATAGACCCGACAGGACCCGATAGGACCCTCTGTATCTGACAGACCCGACAGGACCCGACAGGACCCTCTGTATCTGACAGACCCGACAGGACCCTCTGTATCTGACAGACCCGACAGGACCCTCTGTATCTGACAGACCCGACACAGGACCCGACAGGAACCGCCAGGACCCTCTGTATCTGACAGACCCGACAGGGCCCTCTGTATCTGACAGACCCGACAGGACCATCTGTATCTGACAGACCCGAACAGGACCCTCTGTATCTGACAGACCCGACAGGACCCTCTGTATCTGACAGACCCGACAGGACCCTCTGTATCTGACAGACCCGACAGGACCCGACAGGACCATCTGTATCTGATAGACCCGACAGGACCCTCTGTATCTGACAGACCCGACAGGACCCTCTGTATCTGACAGACCCGACAGGACCCTCTGTATCTGACAGACCCGACAGGACCCGACAGGACCCCAAGGATGAACCAGACATGTGGAGGTCTACAATTTATTTTCTGAGGTCTTGGCTGATTTTTTTTTATTTTCATATGATGTCGAGCAAAGAAGCAGTGAGTTTGAAGGTAGGCCTTGAAATACATCCACAGGTACACCTCCAATTGACTGACTCCAATGATGTTAATTAACCTATCAGAAGTTTCTAAAGCCATGACATCACTTTCTGGAATTTTCCAAGCTTTTTAAAAGCAGTCAACTTAGTGTATGTAAACTTCTGACCCACTGGAATTGTGATACAGTGAATTATAAGTGAAATAATCTGTCTGTACATAATTGTTGGAAAAATTACTTGTGTCATGCACAAAGTAGATGTCCTAACCGACTTGCCAAAACTATAGTTTGTTAAGAAGAAATGTGTGGAGTGGTTGAAAAACAAGTTTTAATGACTCCAAACTAAGTTTATGTCAACGTCCAACTTTAACTGTATATATTTTGTTATCTTTCAAACACTTGGTTGATAGAGTCTGCCTGCCAGATGGGCGGGGTTTGGTTGATAGAGTCTGGGGCTGCCAGACAGTAGAGTCTGCCAGATGGGCGGGGTTTGGTTGATAGAGTCTGCCAACAGTTGCCAGATGGGCGGGGTTTGGTTGGTAGAGTCTGCTTGCCAGATGGGCGGGATTTGGTTGATAGAGTCTGCCTACAGTTGCCAGATGGGCGGGGTTTGGTTGATAGAGCCTGCCTGCAGTTGCCAGATGGGCGGGGTTTGGTTGATAGAGTCTGCCTGCCAGATGGGCGGGGTTTGCTGATAGAGTCTGCCTGCCAGATGGGCGGGGTTTGGTTGATAGAGTCTGCCTACAGTTGCCAGATGGGCGGGGTTTGGTTGATAGTGTCTGCCTGCAACAGTTGCCAGATGGGCGGGGTTTGGTTGATAGAGTCTGCCTGCCAGATGGGCGGGGTTTGGTTGATAGAGTCTGCCTGGGCCAGATGGGCGGGGTTTGGTTGATAGAGTCTGCCTGCCAGATGGGCGGGGTTTGGTTGATAGTGTCTGCCTGCAGATGGGGGGGCTTGCTGCCTGCCAGATGGGCGGGGTTTGGTTGATAGAGTCTGCCTGCCAGATGGGCGGGGTTTGGTTGATAAAGTCTGCCTGCAGTTGCCAGATGGGCGGGGTTTGGTTGATAGAGTCTGCCTGCCAGATGGGCGGGGTTTGGTTGATAGAGTCTGCCTGCCAGATGGGCGGGGTTTGGTTGATAGAGTCTGCCTGCCAGATGGGCGGGGTTTGAGTCTGAGATAGAGTCTGCCTGCCAGATGGACGGGGTTTGGTTGATAGAGTCTGCCTGCCAGATGGACGGGGTTTGGTGATAGAGTCTGCTTGCCAGATGGCGGGGTTTGGTTGATAGGAGTCAGATGGACGGGGTTTGGTTGATAGAGTCTGCCTGCCAGATGGGCGGGGTTTGGTTGATAGAGTCTGCCTGCAGTTGCCAGATGGGCGGGGCTTGGTTGATAGAGTCTGCCTGCCAGATGGGCGGGGTTTGGTTGATAGAGTCTGCCTGCCAGATGGGCGGGGTTTGGTTGATAGAGTCTGCCTGCCAGATGGGCGGGGTTTGGTTGGTAGAGTCTGCCAACAGTTGCCAGATGGGCGGGGTTTGGTTGACAGAGTCTGCCTGCAGTTGCCAGATGGGCGCGGTTTGGTTGATAGACTCTGCCTGCAGCTGCTAGATGGGCGGGGTTTGGTTGATAGAGTCTTTTCGCTTGCAGTTGCCAGATGGGCGGATTGGTTGATAGTGTCTGCTTACAGTTGCCAGATGGGCGGGGTTTGGCTGATAGAGTCTGCTTGCAGTTGCCAGATGGGCGGGGTTTAAGGATAGAGCCTGCCTGCAGTTGCCAGATGGGCGGGGTTTGGTTGATAGAGTCTGCCTGCCAGATGGGCGGGGTTTGGTTGATAGAGTCTGCCTGCAGTTGCCAGATGGGCGGGGTTTGGTGATAGAGTCTGCCTGCCAGATGGGCGGGGTTTGATAGAGTCTACCTGCAGTTGCCAGATGGGCGGGGCTTGGTTGATAGAGTCTGCCTGCCAGATGGGCAGGCTTTGGTTGAGAGAGTCTGCTTGCCAGATGGGCGGGGTTTGCTGATAGAGTCTGCCTGCCAGATGGGCGGGGTTTGCTGATAGAGTTCGCCTGCAGTTGCCAGATGGGCAGGGTTTGGTTGATAGAGTCTGCTTGCCAGATGGGCGGGGTTTGGTTGAGAGTCTGCCTGCAGTTGCCAGATGGGCGGGGTTTGGCTGATAGAGTCTGCTTGCCAGATGGGCGGGGTTTGGTTGATAGAGTCTGCCTGCCAGATGGCGGGGCTTGGTTGATAGAGTCTGCCTGCAGTTGCCGATGGGCGGGGCTTGGTTGATAGTCTGCCTGCAGTTGCCAGATGGGTGTTTGGTTGACAAAGTCTCCTGCAGTTGCCAGATGGGTGGGGTTTGCTGACAGAGCCTGCCTGCAGTTGCCAGATGGGTGGGGTTTGGTGACAGAGTCTGCCTGCAGTTGCCAGATGGGCGGGGCTTGGTGACAAAGTCTGCCTGCAGTTGCCAGATGGGCGGGGCTTGCTGACAAAGTCTGCCTGCAGTTGCCAGATGGGCGGGGTTTGGCTGACAGAGTCTGCCTGCAGTTGCCAGATGGGTGGGGTTAGGTTGATAGTGTCTGCCTGCCAGATGGGCGGGGTTTGGTTGATAGAGTCTGCCTGCCAGATGGGCGGGGCTTGCTGATAGAGTCTGCCTGCCAGATGGGCGGGGTTTGCTGATAGAGTCTGCCTGCCAGATGGGCGGGGCTTGGTGATAGAGTCTGCCTGCCAGATGGGCGGGTTTGGTTATAGAGTCTGCCTGCCAGATGGGCGGGGTAGGGTTATAGAGTCTGCCTGCCAGATGGGCGGGGTTTGGTTGATAGAATCTGCCTGCCAGATGGACGGGGTTTGGTGATAGAATCTGCCTGCCAGATGGGCGGGGTTTGGTGATAGAGTCTGCCTGCCAGATGGGCGGGGTTTGGTGATAGAGTCTGCCTGCCAGATGGACGGGCTAGTTTGGTTGATAGAGTCTGCCTGCCAGATGGGCGGGGTTTGGTTGATAGAGT
>NW_026283242.1:0-55321 GCF_023373465.1 Oncorhynchus keta | reverse complement strand
ATGGTAGACCAGGAAAACATACTAACCCTTAACCCATTATTATAACCCTGACCCCCCCAAAGGAAAGACCACGATGAGATGGTAGACAGGAAAACATACTAACCCTTAACCCATTATTATAACCCTGACCCCTCCAAAGGAAAGACCACGATGAGATGGTAGACAGGAAAACATACTAACCCTTAACCCATTATTATAACCCTGACCCCCAAAGGAAAGACCACGATGAGATGGTAGACCGAAAACCCCATACTAACCCTTAACCCATTATTATAACCCTGACCCCCAGAGCCACGTGAGATGGAAAGAAAACCACGGCGAGATGAGATGGTAGACCGGAAAACATACTAAATCCCTTAACCCATTATTATAACCCTGACCCCTCCGAGGAAAGACCACGATGAGATGGTAGACAGGAAAACATACTAACCCTTAACCCCATTATTATAACCCTGGCCCCCAAAGGAAAGACCACGTATGAGATGGTAGACAGGAAAACATACTAACCTTAACCCATTATTATAACCTGGCCCCCCAAAGAGAAGAATACGATGAGATGGTAGACCGGAAAACATACTAACCCTTTGTTTTGTGATGGTAAAACAATTAAATGGTGTTGTAATGTGTGGGTCATTTCTGTCTATGTGAAATGCTGTAGTTAGTGATATCTCTGAAGCTGGATCCATCATTGTAATCAGGCAGTAAAGTATTTAAAATGTGTAATACGGTATTTATGATATTAGAAATACTGTACCTCACGTGCGACTGTAATAAAGACGAAACAATTATAAACATGTTATCTGACTCCAGAAAGATAACAAATACCAGAAACTGGTTGAGTTACAGTACAATATACCAGAAACTATGGTTGAGTTACAGTACAATATACCCAGAAATATGGTTGAGTTAGTACAATATGAGAAACTGGTAGACAGTACAATATACCAGAAACTATGGTTGAGTTACCAGTACAATATACCAGAAACTATGGTTGAGTTACAGTACAATATACCAGAAACTATGGTTGAGTTACAGTACAATATACCAGAAACTATGGTTGAGTTACAGTACAATATACCAGAAACTATGGTTGAGTGAGATATGGTAGACCCAATATACCAGAAACTATGGTTGAGTTACAGTACAATATACCAGAAACTATGGTTGAGTTAGTACAATATACCAGAAACTATGGTTGAGTTAGTACAATATACCAGAAACTATGGTTGAGTTACCCCCCAAACTATGGTTGAGACAATACAATGAGAAACTATGGTTGAGACAGTACAATATACAAACTATACTAACCAGAAACTTTGTTTTGTATGGTTGAGTAAAACAATTAAAACTATGGTTGTTGTAATGTACCAGAAACTATGGTTGAGTCATTTCTATCTATGTGAAATACAATATACCAGTATGTTAGTATCTCTGAAACTGGATCCATCAATTGTATGGTGAGGTACAATATACACCAGAAACTATGGTTGATTACAGTAAATATACCAGAAACTATGGTTGATTACAATACAATATACCAGTATTTATGATATTAGAAATATGGTTGAGTTACCTACAATATACCAGAAACTATGGTTGGATTACAGTACAATTGTAATACAGTACAATATACCAGGAAACTAATTATAAACAATATACCAGTTTATCTGACTTAGTTTAATATACCAGAAAGATAACAAATACCAGAAACTATGGTTGAGTTACAGTACAATATACCAGAAACTATGGTTTGAGTTACAGTATACAGAAACTATGGTTGAGTTACAGTACAATATACCAGAAACTATGGTTGAGTTAGTACAATATACCAGAAACTACAGTTGAGTTATTAGTACAATATACCAGAAACTATGGTTGAGTTACAGTACAATATACCAGAAACTATGGTTGAGTTACAGTATGGTTGAGTTACAACAATATACCAGAAACTATGGTTGAAACTATGGTTGAGTTACAGTACAATATACCAGAAACTATGGTTGAGTTACAATACAATATACCAGAAACTATGGTTGAGTTACAGTACAATATACCAGAAACTATGGTTGAGTTAATACAATATACCAGAAACTATGGTTGAGTTACAGTACAATATACTCAGAAACTATGGTTGAGTTACAGTACAATATACCAGAAACTATGGTTGAGTTACAATACAATATACCAGAAACTATGGTTGAGTTACAACAATATACCAGAAACTATGGTTGAGTTACAGTACAATATACCAGAAACTATGGTTGAGTTACAGTACAATATACCAGAAACTATGGTTGAGTTACAGTACAATATACCAGAAACTATGGTTGAGTTACAATACAATATACCAGAAACTATGGTTGAGTTAGTACAAATACAGAAACTATGGTTGAGTTACAGTACAATATACCAGAAACTATGGTTGAGTTACAGTACAATATACCAGAAACTATGGTTGAGTTACAGTACAATATACCAGAAACTATGGTTGAGTTACAGTACAATATACCAGAAACTATGGTTGAGTTACAGTACAATATACCAGAAACTATGGTTGAGTTACAATACAATATACCAGAAACTATGGTTGAGTTACAGTACAATATACCAGAAACTATGGTTGAGTTACAGTACAATATACCAGAAACTATGGTTGAGTTACAGTACAATATACCAGAAACTATGGTTGAGTTACAGTACAATATACCAGAAACTATGGTTGAGTTACAGTACAATATACAGAAACTATGGTTGAGTTACACTACAATATACCAGAAACTATGGTTGAGTTACAGTACAATATACAAACTATGGTTGAGTTATACCAGTTGAGTTCACAATATACCAGAAACTATGGTTGAGTTACAGTACAATATACCAGAAACTATGGTTGAGTTACAGTACAATATACCAGAAACTATGGTTGAGTTACAATACAATATACCAGAAACTATGGTTGTGAGTTACAGTACAATATACCAGAAACTATGGTTGAGTTACAGTACAATATACCAGAAACTATGGTTGAGTTACAATACAATATACCAGAAACTATGGTTGAGTTACAGTACAATATACCAGAAACTATGGTTGAGTTACAGTACAATATACCAGAAACTATGGTTGAGTTACAGTACAATATACCAGAAACTATGGTTGAGTTACAGTACAATATACCAGAAACTATGGTTGAGTTACAGTACAATATACCAGAAACTATGGTTGAGTTACAGTACAATATACCAGAAACTATGGTTGAGTTACAGTACAATATACCAGAAACTATGGTTGAGTTACAGTACAATATACCAGAAACTATGGTTGAGTTACAGTACAATATACCAGAAACTATGGTTGAGTTACAGTACAATATACCAGAAACTATGGTTGAGTTACAGTACAATATACCAGAAACTATGGTTGAGTTACAATACAATATACCAGAAACTATGGTTGAGTTACAGTACAATATACCAGAAACTATGGTTGAGTTAGTACATACAATATACCAGAAACTATGGTTGAGTTACAGTACAATATACCAGAAACTATGGTTGAGTTACAGTACAATATACCAGAAACTATGGTTGAGTTACAACAATATACCAGAAACTATGGTTGAGTTACAGTACAATATACCAGAAACTATGGTTGAGTTACAGTACAATATACCAGAAACTATGGTTGAGTTACAGTACAATATACCAGAAACTATGGTTGAGTTACAGTACAATATACCAGAAACTATGGTTGAGTTACAGTACAATATACCAGAAACTATGGTTGAGTTAGTTGAGTTACAGTACAATATACCAGAAACTATGGTTGAGTTAGTACAATATACCAGAAACTATGGTTGAGTTACAATATACCAGAAACTATAGTTACAATACAATATACCAGAAACTATGGTTGAGTTACAATATACCAGAAACTATGGTTGAGTTACAATATACCAGAAACTAGTTAGTACAATATACCAGAAACTATGGTTGAGTTACAGTACAATATACCAGAAACTATGGTTGAGTTAGTACAATATACCAGAAACTATGGTTGAGTTACAGTACAATATACCAGAAACTATGGTTGAGTTACAGTACAATATACCAGAAACTATGGTTGAGTTACAGTACAATATACCAGAAACTATGGTTGAGTTACAGTACAATATACCAGAAACTATGGTTGAGTTACAGTTATACCACAGAGTTAGTTACAGTACAATATACCAGAAACTATGGTTGAGTTATACAATATACCAGAAACTATGGTTGAGTTACAGTACAATATACCAGAAACTATGGTTGAGTTACAGTACAATATACCAGAAACTATGGTTGAGTTACAATACAATATACCAGAAACTATGGTTGAGTTACCAGAAACTATGGTTGAGTTATACAATATACCAGAAACTATGGTTGAGTTAGTACAATATACCAGAAACTATGGTTGAGTTACAATACAATATACCAGAAACTATGGTTGAGTTACAGTACAATTACAATATACCAGAAACTATGGTTGAGTTACAGTACAATATACCAGAAACTATGGTTGAGTTACAGTACAATATACCAGAAACTATGGTTGAGTTAGTACAATATACCAGAAACTATGGTTGAGTTACAGTACAATATACCAGAAACTATGGTTGAGTTAGTACAATATACCAGAAACTATGGTTGAGTTACAATACAATATACCAGAAACTATGGTTGAGTTAGTACAATATACCAGAAACTATGGTTCAGTTAGTACAATATACCAGAAACTATGGTTGAGTTACAGTACAATATACCAGAAACTATGGTTGAGTTACAATACAATATACCAGAAACTATGGTTGAGTTACAATACAATATACCAGAAACTATGGTTGAGTTACAGTACAATATACCAGAAACTATGGTTGAGTTACAATACAATATACCAGAAACTATGGTTGAGTTACAGTACAATATACCAGAAACTATGGTTGAGTTAGTACAATATACCAGAAACTATGGTTGAGTTACAGTACAATATACCAGAAACTATGGTTGAGTTAGTACAATATACCAGAAACTATGGTTGAGTTACAGTACAATATACCAGAAACTATGGTTGAGTTACAGTACAATATACCAGAAACTATGGTTGAGTTACAGTACAATATACCAGAAACTATGGTTGAGTTACAATACAATATACCAGAAACTATGGTTGAGTTACAATACAATGTACCAGAAACTATGGTTGAGTTACAATACAATGTACCAGAAACTATGGTTGAGTTACAGTACAATATACCAGAAACTATGGTTGAGTTACAATACAATATACCAGAAACTATGGTTGAGTTAGTACAATATACCAGAAACTATGGTTGAGTTAGTACAATATACCAGAAACTATGGTTGAGTTACAGAACAATATACCAGAAACTATGGTTGAGTTAGTACAATATACCAGAAACTATGGTTGAGTTAGTACAATATACCAGAAACTATGGTTGAGTTACAGAACAATATACCAGAAACTATGGTTGAGTTACAATACAATATACCAGAAACTATGGTTGAGTTACAATACAATATACCAGAAACTATGGTTGAGTTACAATACAATATACCAGAAACTATGGTTGAGTTACAATACAATATACCAGAATCACACATCCATACAGACAGCCTCAGAGTTATCCTCAGTTACCACAGAGATCACACATCCATACAGACAGCATCAGAGTTATCCTCAGTTACCACAGAGATCACACATCCATACAGACAGCATCAGAGTTATCCTCAGTTACCACAGAGATCACACATCCATACAGACAGCATCAGAGTTATCCTCAGTTACCACAGAGATCACACATCCATACAGACAGCATCAGAGTTATCCTCAGTTACCACAGAGATCACACATCCCATACAGACAGCATCAGAGTTATCCCTCAGTTACCACAGAGATCAGACATCCAAACAGACCAAGGAGATGATCGTGACTTCTCAGGAAACAGCAGAGGAGCACCCCGATCCACATTGACAGGACAGCCTACAGGGAGGAGTGTGAGGCCCTCACCTCCTACAGCAGAAACAACAGAGGGAGCACCCCTATCCACATCGACCGGACAGCCTACAGGAGGAGGTGAGGGCCCTCACCTCCTACAGCAGAAACAGCAGAGGGAGCACCCCTATCCACATCGACAGGACAGTAGTGGAGAGGGTACACATCACGGACAAGCTGAAATGGTCCACCCCCACACAGACAGCGTTGTGAAGAAGCGCAGCAGCGCCTCTTCAACCACAGGAGGCTGAAGAATTTCAGCTTGTCACCAAAAGCACTCACAAACTTCTACAGATGCACAATCGAGAGCATCCTGTATCACCGCCTGGTACGGCAAATGCTCCACCCACAACCGTAAGGCTCTCCAGAGGGTAGTGTGGTCTGCACAACGATCACCGGGAGAAAACTACCTAACCTCGAGGACACCTACACCACCCGATGTCACAGGAAGGGCCATAAAGATCATCAAGGACAACAACCATCCGAACCACTGCATGTTACACCGCATTAACATCTGTTAACCATGTGTATGTGACAAATAAAATTAGATTTTATTTTATTTTATTTGTCATGTGTTGCTGCCTTTCTACGTTAGGTCTCTCTTGTCGTGTGTTTTGTCCTATATTTATGTTATTTATTTATTTATTTATTTAATTATTTATTTATTTATTTATTTTCCATGGTAACAACACAACACTACCATGTTGTTACATAGATAGTGACGGAGGCTAGATGGAGCAGCTCCTAGACAACACAACACTAACATGTTGTTACATAGACAGTGAAGGAGGCTAGGTGGAGCAGCTCTCAGTAACAACACTACCATGTTGTTACATAGACAGTAAAGGAGGCTAGGTGGAGCAGCTCCATGGTAACAACACAACACTAACATGTTGTTACATAGACAGTGAAGGAGGCTAGGTGGGAGAAAAGCTCCCTGGTAACAACACTAACATGTTGTTACATAGACAGTGACAGAGGATAGGTGGAGCAGCTCCTGGTAACAACACAACACTAACATGTTGTTACATAGACAGTGAAGGAGGCTAGGTGGAGCATCTCCCTAGTAACAACACTACCATGTTGTTACATAGACAGTAAAGGAGGCTAGGTGGAGCAGCTCCCTGGTAACAACACAACACTGACATGTTGTTACATAGACAGTGACGGGAGGCTAGATGGAGCAGCCCTCAGGTACAACACTAACATACATGTTGTGACAGTGAAGGAGGCTAGTGGAGCATCTCCCTGGTAACAACACTAACATGTTGTTACATAGACACTAAAGGAGGCTAGATGGAGCAGCTCCATGGTAACAACATAACACTAACATGTTGTTACATAGTGAAGGAGGCTAGATGGAGCAGCTCCTGGTAACAACACTACCATGTTGTTACATAGACAGTAAAGGAGGCTAGGTGGAGCAGCTCCATGGTAACAACATAACACTAACATGTTGTTACATAGACAGTGAAGGAGGCTAGGTGGAGCAGCTCCTGGTAACAACATAACACTAACATGTTGTTACATAGACAGTGAAGGAGGCTAGGTGGAGCAGCTCCCTGGTAACAACATAACACTAACATATTGTTACATAGACAGTGACGGAGGGTAGGTGGAGCAGCTCCCTGGTAACAACACTAACATGTTGTTACATAGACAGTGACGGAGGCTAGGTGGAGCAGCTCCCTAGTAACAACACTAACATGTTGTTACATAGACAGTGAAGGAGGCTAGGTGGAGCAGCTCCCTGGTAACAACACAACACTAACATGTTGTTACATAGACAGTGACGGAGGATAGGTGGAGCAGCTCCCTAGTAACAACACTACCATGTTGTTACATAGATAGTGACGGAGGCTAGATGGAGCAGCTCCCTGGTAACAACACAACACTAACATGTTGTTACATAGACAGTGAAGGAGGCTAGATGGAGCAGCTCCCTAGTAACAACATAACACTAACATGTTGTTACATAGACAGTGAAGAGGCTAGACAGCTCCCTAGTAACTAACATGTTGTTACATAGACAGTGAAGGAAGGAGGCTCCTGGTAACAACACAACACTAACATGTTGTTACATAGACAGTGAAGGAGGCAGGTGGAGCAGCTCCCTAGTAACAACACAACACTAACATGTTGTTACATAGACAGTGAAGGAGGCTAGGTGGAGCAGCTCCCTAGTAACAACACAACACTAACATGTTGTTACATAGACAGAAGGAGGCTAGGTGGAGCAGCTCCTGGTAACAACACAACACTAACATGTTGTTACATAGACAGTGAAGGAGGCTAGGTGGAGCAGCTCCCTGGTAACAACACTAACATGTTGTTACATAGACAGTGAAGGAGGCTAGGTGGAGCAGCTCCCTAGTAACAACACTACCATGTTGTTACATAGACAGTGAAGGAGGCTAAGGTGGAGCATCTCCTGGTAACAACACAACACTAACATGTTGTTACATAGACAGTGAAGGAGGCTAGGTGGAGCATCTCCTGGTAACAACACAACATATTGTTACATACAGTGAAGGAGGCCAGGTGGAGCAGCTGTTAACATGTTGTTAGACAGTGAAGGAGGCTAGGTGGAGCAGCTCTGTAGCAGTTCCCTGTATGTACAGAGACACTTGACCTGAAGTTTGCTCATCTCCTGCTCCTCCCTCCACCTGTGACATCACAGGTTTAATCCACCTTTATCCCCCTCCCCCCACCGTCCCCCGCCCGCTTGCAGCACAAAGATATATTTATCTGCCAGTAATGAGCCATGAGCCCTGGGAGAGAGTCCTGACTAACAGGTGGTCTAACACTAGGAAATACACATCACCCTCATTATCAACACACCTGCTGCGTCTAATGTGGATCCAGTAAAGGATATCTGTTCATCGTTCTCTGGAATAGCTTGGGGTAAGCTTTCTCTATTGATTTATCCAAACTCCTTTTATAACATTGCTATGGGCACAGTCGATTACACTTCTGCTTTACATTTTAAAACATGTTACAGGTTCTTATCCAGGGCCACTTACAGTTGTTAGTAGATACATTTTTTACAGGCTCTTATCCAGGGCCACTTACAGTTGTTAGAGGATACATTTTTTACAGGCTCTTATCCAGGGCCACTTACAGTTGTTAGTGGATACATCTTTTACAGGCTCTTATCCAGGGCCACTTACAGTTGTTAGAGGATACATTTTTTACAGGCTCTTATCCAGGGCCACTTACAGTTGTTAGTGGATACATCTTTTACAGGCTCTTATCCAGGGCCACTTACAGTTGTTAGTGGATACATTTTTACAGGCTCTTATCCAGGGCCACTTACAGTTGTTAGAGGATACATCTTTACAGGCTCTTATCCAGGGCCACTTACAGTTGTTAGTGGATACATCTTTTACAGGCTCTTATCCAGGGCCACTTACAGTTGTTAGGATACATTTTTTACAGGCTCTTATCCAGGGGCCACTTACAGTTGTTAGTGGATACATCTTTTTACAGGCTCTTATCCAGGGCCACTTACAGTTGTTAGTGGATACATTTTTACAGGCTCTTATCGGGGCCGCACAGTTGTTAAGGATACATCTTTTACAGGCTCTTATCCAGGGCCACTTACAGTTGTTAGTGTATACATTTTACAGGCTCTTATCCAGGGCCACTTACGGTTGTTAGAAGGATACATTTTTACAGGCTCTTATCCAGGGCCACTTACAGTTGTTAGTGGATACATTTTTTACAGGCTCTTATCAGGCCACCCAGTTGTTAGAGGATACATTTTTACAGGCTCTTATCCAGGGCCACTTACAGTTGTTAGTGGATACATTTTACAGGCTCTTATCCAGGGCCTTGCAGTTGTTAGTGGATACATTTTTTACGAGCTCTTATCCAGGGGCCACACAGTTAGAGGATACATTTTTACAGGCTCTTATCCAGGGCCACTTACGGTTAGTGGATACATTTTTTACAGGCTCTTATCCAGGGCCACTTACGGTTATTAGTGGATACATCTTTTACAGGCTCTTATCCAGGGCCACTTACAGTTGTTAGTGGATACATTTTTCTGGCTCTTATCGGGGCCACTTACAGTTGTTAGAGGATAAATTTTTACAGGCTCAGGGCCACTTTACAGTTGTTAGTGGATACATCTTTTACAGGCTCTTATCCAGGGCCACTTACAGTTGTTAGTGGATACATTTTTACAGGCTCTTATCAGGGCCACTTACAGTTGTTAGTGGATACATTTTTTACAGGCTCTTATCCAGGGCCACTTACAGTTGTTAGGGATACATTTTTTGGCTCTTATCCATGGCCACTTACAGTTGTTAGAGGATCCATTTTTTACAGGCTCTTATCCAGGGCCACTTACAGTTGTTAGAGGATACATCTTTTACAGGCTTTTATACATATTGTTTTGTTAATGTGAAAGCTGGTTGTTCCTGTTAACTGTGTCCACCCTTCACTGTCCCTGTGTCCACCCTTCACTGTTCCTGTGTCCACCCTTCACTGTTACTGTGTCCACCCTTCACTGTTCCTGTGTCCACCCTTCACTGTCCTGTGTCCACCCTTCACTGTTCCTGTGTCCACCCTTCACTGTCCCTGTGTCTACCCTTCACTGTCCCTGTGTCCACCCTTCACTGTTCCTGTGTCCACCCTTCACTGTTACTGTGTCCACCCTTCACTGTTCCTGTGTCCACCTTCACTGTCCTGTGTCCACCCTTCACTGTCCTGTGTCCACCCTTCACTGTCCCTGTGTCCACCCTTCACTGTTCCTGTGTCCACCCTTCACTGTTCCTGTGTCCACCCTTCACTGTTCCTGTGTCCACCTTCACTGTTCCTGTGTCCACCCTTCACTGTTCCTGTGTCCACCCTTCACTGTCCCTGTGTCCACCCTTCACTGTTCCTGTGTCCACCCTTCACTGTTCCTGTGTCCACCCTTCACTGTTCCTGTGTCCACCTTCACTGTTCCTGTGTCCACCCTTCACTGTTCCTGTGTCCACCCTTCACTGTTCCTGTGTCCACCCTTCACTGTTCCTGTGTCCACCTTCACTGTTACTGTGTCTACCCTTCACTGTTCCTGTGCCCACCCTTCACTGTTCCTGTGTCCACCCTTCACTGTTCCTGTGTCCACCCTTCACTGTTCCTGTGTCCACCCTTCACTGTCCTGTGTCCACCCCTTCACTGTCCCTGTGTCTACCCTTCACTGTCCCTGTGTCCACCCTTCACTGTTCCTGTGTCCACCCTTCACTGTTACTGTGTCCACCCTTCACTGTTCCTGTATCCACCCTTCACTGTCCCTGTGTCCACCCTTCACTGTCCCTGTGTCCACCCTTCACTGTCCTGTGTCCACCCTTCACTTGTTTCTGTATTGTCACCCTTCACTGTTCCTGTGTCCACCCTTCACTGTTCCTGTGTCCACCCTTCACTGTCCCTGTGTCCACCCCTTCACTGTTTCTGTGTCCACCCTTCACCGTTCCTGTGTCCACCCTTCACTGTTCCTGTGTCACCTTCACTGTTCTGTGTCCACCCTTCACTGTTCTGTGTCCACCCTTCACTGTCCCTGTGTCTACCCTTCACTGTTCCTGTGTCCACCCTTCACTGTTCCTGTGTCCACCCTTCACTGTTCCCGTGTGCACCCTTCACTGTCCCTGTGTCCACCCTTCACTGTTCCTGTGTCACCCCTTCACTGTTCCTGTGTCCACCCTTCACTGTTCCTGTGTCCACCCTTCACTGTATCGTCTGACAACAGACACACAGAACTGTTCCTGTCGTCTGACAACAGACACCAGAACAGGATGTCCCTGTGTGACAACAGACACACAGAACTGTTCCTGACAACAGACACACAGAACTTCACTGTCCCTGTGACAGACCAGAACAGGATGTATCCTCTGACCAGACACAGAACAGGATGGTTCCTCTGACAACAGACCCTTCACTGTCCCTGTGACAACAGACCTTCAGAACTGGTATCGTCTGACAACAGACCTTCAGGATTCCTGATACACATGACCAGAGCCTAACATGTGATACCAGGTAGTGATACCTGGGCCCTGGTCATGTGATACCAGGTAGATTCACTGTGATACCTGGGCTCTGGTCTGTGTCCAGGTGAACAGGTGATCCTGTTCCTTAAGTGTCCACCCCTTCACTGTCCTGGTCTGTGTACCACCTTCACACTGATACCTGTGTCTACCCTTCACTGTTCCTGTGGATGATCCCAACTTTCACTGTTCTCTGGTCATGTGATACCAGGTAGACAGGTGATCACCTGGGGTCCCCTTAAAGGTAGCCTTCATGTTCCTGTGTCCAGCCTTCACTGTTCCTGTGTACACCCTTCACTGGTGTCCACCTGCTCTGGTCATGTGATACCAGGTAGACAGGTTCACTGGAGTTCCACCCTTCCCAACTTTAACTGTGTAAGGCTCTGGTCATGTGATACCCTAGACAGGTGATACCTGGGCTCTGGTCACTGTTCCTGGTAGACAGGTGATACCTGGGTTCACTGATCCCAACTTTAACAGGGGTGTAAGGCTCTGGTCATGTGATACCTGTGTCTATACCTTCTGTCCCTGTGGATGATCCCAGCTTCACTGTTCCTGTGTGATACCAGGAGACTGTGATACCTGGGTTCCAACAGACAGGTAACAGGACGGTATCCCAACTTTAACAGGGTGTTAGGCTCTGATCATGTGATACCAGGGGTATCGTCCTGACAACAGACACACAGGGCTCTGGTCATGTGATACCAGGAAGACAGGTGATACCTGGGGTCAAAGGTAGGATGATCTGAACTTTAACAGACACACAGAACAAGGTAGATGGTATCGTCTGACAACAGACACACAGAACACAGGATATTTATCGTCTGACAACAGACACACAGAACAAGTCGGTATTGTCTGACAACAGACACACAGAACACAGATGTTATCGTCGACAGGCACACAGAACAGGACGGCATCGTCTGACAACAGACACACAGAACATAGGAACTTTAACGAAGTGTAAGGCTCCTGATCATGTGATACCAGGTAGACAGGTGATACCTGAGCTCTGGTCATGTGTTACCAGGTAGACAGGTGATACCTGGGTTCCTAAGGTAAGATGATCCCAGGTTTAACAGGGGTGATACCTGGGCTCTGGTCATGTGATACCAGGTAGACAGGTGATACCTGGAATTCATGTAAGGTAGGATGATCCTGGGCCAACTTTAACAGGGTGTAAGGCTCTGGTCATGTGATACCAGGTAGACAGGTGATACCTGGGCTCTGGTCATGTGATACCAGGTAGACAGGTGATACCTGGACTCTGGTCATGTGATACCAGGCAGACAGGTGATACCTGGGCTCTGGTCATGGAATGATGCTAGGTCATGTGATACCAGGTAGACAGGTGATACCTGGGCTCTGGTCATGTGATACCAGGTAGACAGGTGATACCTGGACTCTGGTCATGTGATACCAGGTAGACAGGTGATACCTGGACTCTGGTCATGTGATACCGGAGTAGACTGATACCTGGCTCTGGTCATGTGATACCAGGTAGACAGGTGATACCTGGGCTCTGGTCATGTGATACCAGGTAGACAGGTGATACATGGACTCTGGTCATGTGATACCAGGTAGACAGGTGATACCTGGGCTCTGGTCATGTGTTACCAGGTGGGTGATACCTGGGCTGTCATGTTACCAGGTAGACAGGTGATACCTGGACTCTGGTCATGTGATACCAGGTAGACAGGTAATACCTGGGCTCTGGTCATGTGATACCAGGTAGACAGGTGATACATGGGCTCTGGTCATGTGATACCAGGTAGACAGGTGATACCTGGGCTCCTTAAGGTAGGATGATCCCAACTGTTTTCTGAATGATCTACTGATTCTACTTTCATTCTTTCCAGGGTCATGAAACTGAATCCACATCAAGCTCCGTTATATGTAAGTATTACGACTGGTGCTTGATCCCATGAATAGTGTCTGGGGTGGGTGTAGTGTGTGAATAGGGTCTGGGGTGGCTGTAGTGTGTGAATAGGGTCTGGGGTGGCTGTAGTGTGTGAATAGGGTCTGGGGTGGCTGTGAGTGTGAATAGGGTCTGGGGTGGCTGTAGTATATTAGTAGTTTTGAATAGGGTCTGGGGTGGCTGTGTATATTAGTAGTGTGAATAGGGTCTGGGGTGGCTGTAGTATATTAGTAGTGTGTGAATAGGGTCTGGGGTGGCTGTAGTGTGTGAATAGGGTCTGGGGTGGCTGTAGTGTAATGTATGAATAGGGTCTGGGGTGGCTGTAGTATATTAGTAGTGTGTGAATAGGGTCTGGGTGGCTGTAGTGTGTGAATAGGGTCTGGGGTGGCTGTAGTATATTAGTAGTGTGTGAATAGGGTCTGGGTGGCTGTAGTGTGAATATGGTAGTAGTGTGTGAATAGGGTCTGGGGTGGCTGTAGTGTAGTATATTAGAATAGGGTCTGGGGTGGCTGTAGTGTGTGACTAGGGTCTGGTAGTGTGTGAATAGGGTCTGGGGTGGCTGTAGTGTGTGAATAGGGTCTGGGGTGGCTGTAGTGTGTGTAGTGAATAGGGTCTGGGGTGGCTGTAGTGTGTGAATAGGGTCTGGGGTGGCTGTAGTATATTAGTAGAATAGGGTTTAGTGGCTGTAGTGTGTGAATAGGTCTGGGGTGGCTGTAGTGTAGTGTAGTGTGTGAATAGGGTCTGGGGTGGCTGTAGTGTGAATAGGGTCTGGGGTGGCTGTAGTATATTAGTAGTGTGTGAATAGGGTCTGGGTGGCTGTAGTATATTAGTAGTGTGAATAGGGTCTGGGGTGGCTGTAGTGTGTGAATATCACCAGGGTGGTGAATAGGGTCTGGGGTGGCTGTAGTGTGTGAATAGGGTCTGGGGTGGCTGTAGTGTGTGAAATAGGGTCTGGGGTGGCTGTAGTGTGTGAATAGGGTCTGGGGTGGCTGTAGTGTATTAGTAGTGTGTGAATAGGGTCTGGGGTGGCTGTAGTGTGTGAATAGGGTCTGGGGTGGCTGTAGTATATTAGTAGTGTGTGAATAGGGTCTGGGGTGGCTGTCGTGAATAGGGTCTGGGGTGGCTGTAGTGTGTGAATGAATATGCTCTGGGGTGTCTGTAGTGTGTGAATATGGTCTGGGGTGGCTGTAGTATATTAGTGTGAATAGGGTCTGTGGTGACTGTAGTGTGTGAATAGGGTCTGGCGTGGCTGTAGAATATTAGTGTGAATAGGGTCTGGGGTGGCTGTATTGTAGTGAATAGGGTCTGGGGTGGTTGTAGTATATTAGTAGTGTGTGAATAGGGTCTGGGGTGGCTGTAGTGTGTGAATAGGGTCTGGGGTGGCTATAGTGTGTGAATAGGGTCTGGGGGTGGCTGTAGTGAATGGGTCTGGGGTGGCTGTCGTGTGAATAGGGTCTGGGGTGGCTGTCGTGTGTGAATAGGTCTGGGGTGGCTGTCATGTGTGAATAGGGTCTGTTTGTGTGTGAATAGGGTCTGGGGTGGCTGTAGTGTGAATAGGGTCTGGGGTGGCTGTAGTATATAGTCTGTAGTGTGAATAGGGTCTGGGGTGGCTGTAGTGTGTAGAAATAGGGTCTGGGGTGGCTGTAGTGTAATAGGGTCTGGGGTGGCTAGTGTGTGAATAGGGTCTGGGTAGTGTGTGAATAGGAATGGGGTGGCTGTAGTATATTATTAATAGGGTTTGGGGTGGCTGTAGTGTGTGAATAGGGTCTGGGGTGGCTGTAGTATATTAGTAGTGTGTGAATAGGGTCTGGGGTGGCTGTAGTGTGTGAATAGGGTCTGGGGTGGCTGTAGTATATTAGTAGTGAATAGGGTCTGGGGCTGTAGTGTGTGAATAGGGTCTGGGGTGGCTATATTAGTAGTGTGAATAGGGTCTGGGGTAGCTGTAGTGTGTGAATAGGCTCTGGGGTGGCTGTAGTATGTGAATAGGTCTGGGGTGCTGCTATATAGTAGTGTGTGAATAGGGTCTGGGGTGGCTGTAGTGTGTGAATAGGGTCTGGGGTGGCTGTCGTGTGTGAATAGGGTCTGGGGTGGCTGTAGTGTGTGAATATGGTCTGGGGTGGCTGTAGTATATTAGTAGTATGTGAATAGGGTCTGGGGTGGCTGTAGTGTGTGAATAGGGTCTGGGGTGGCTGTAGTGTGTGAATAGGGTCTGGGGTGGCTGTAGTGTGTGAATAGGGTCTGGGGTGGCTGTGTGTGTGAATAGGGTCTGGGGTGGCTGGCTATATTAGTGTGTGAATAGGGTCTGGGGTGGCTGTAGTGTGTGAATAGGGTCTGGCGTGGCTGTAGTATATTAGTAGTGTGAATAGGGTCTGGGGTGGCTGTAGTATAGTGTGTGAATAGGGTCTGGGGTGGCTGAATAGGGTCTGGGGTATGTAGTAGTGTGAATAGGGTCTGGGGTGGCTGTGAGTATATTAGTAGTGTGTGAATAGGGTTTGGGGTGGCTGTAGTGTGTGAATAGGGTCTGGGGTGGCTGTAGTGAATTAGTCCGGGGCAGTGTGTGAATAGGGTCTGGGGTGGCTGTAGTATATAGTGTGTGAATAGGGTCTGGGGTGGCTGTAGTGTGAATAGGGTCTGGGGTGGCTGTAGTGTGTGAAAAGGGTCTGGGGTGGCTGTAGTGTGTGAATAGGGTCTGGGGTGGCTGTAGTGTGTGAATAGGGTCTGGGGTGGCTATATTAGTAGTGTGAATAGGGTCTGGGGTGGCTGTATTTAGGGTCAGTGTGAATAGGTCTGGGGGCTGGCTGTAATATATTAGTGGCTGTCGTGTGAATAGGGTCTGGGGTGGCTGTAGTGTGTGAATAGGGTCTGGGGTGTGCTGGGTAGTATTAGTAGTGTGAATAGGGTCTGGGGTGGCTGTAGTATATTAGCAGTGTGTGAATAGGGTCTGGGGTGGCTGTAGTATTAGTAGTGTGTGAATAGGGTCTGGGGTGGCTGTAGTGTGTGAATAGGGTCTGGGGTGGCTGTAGTGTGAATAGGTCTGGGGTGGCTGTAGTGTGTGAATAGGGTCTGGGGTGGCTGTAGTGTGTGAATAGGGTCTGGGGTGGCTGTGTGTGATATTAGTGGCTGTTGTGAATAGGGTCTGGGGTGGCTGTAGTATATTAGTGTGTGAATAGGGTCTGGGGTGGCTGTGTATATAGGTAGGTGTGCAGTGAATAGGGTCTGGGGGTGAATAGGGTCTGTAGTGTGTGAATAGGGTCTGGGGTGGCTGTAGTATATTAGTAGTGTGAATAGGGTCTGGGGTGGCTGTAGTATATTAGTAGTGAATAGGGTCTGGGGTGGCTGTAGTGTGTGAATAGGGTCTGGGGTGTCTGTAGTGTGTGAATAGGGTCTGGGGTGTCTGTAGTGTGTGAATAGGGTCTGGGGTGGCTGTAGTGTTTGTGAATAGGGTCTGTGGTGGCTGTAGTGTGTGAATAGGGTCTGGGGTGGCTGTAGTATATTAGCAGTGTGTGAATAGGGTCTGGGGTGGCTGTAGTGTGTGAATAGGGTCTGGGGTGGCTGTAGTGTATTAGTAGTGTGTGAATAGGGTCTGGGGTGGCTGTAGTAGTGTGTGAATAGGGTCTGGGGTGGCTGTAGTATAATAGTAGTGTGTGAATAGGGTCTGGGGTGGCTGTAGTATATTAGTAGTGTGTGAATAGGGTCTGGGTGGCTGTAGTATAGGGTCTGGGTGTCTGTAGTAGTGTGAATAGGGTCTGGGGTGGCTGTATATATTAGTGTGTGAATAGGGTCTGGGGTGGCTGTAGTGTGTGAATAGAGTCTGGGGTGTGTCGTGTGTGAATAGGGTCTGGGGTGGCTGTAGTGTGAATAGGGTCTGGGGTGGCTGTAGTGAATAGGGTCTGGGGTGTCGAATAGGGTCTGGGGGTGGCTGTAGGTGTGAATATGGTCTGGGGTGTGTGAATAGGGTCTGGGGTGGCTGTAGTGTGTGAATAGGGTCTGGGGTCTGTAGTGGTGTAGGGTCTGGTAGTGTGTGAATAGGGTCTGGGGTGGCTGTAGTGTGAATAGGGTCTGGGGTGGCTGTAGTGTGTGAATAGGGTCTGGGGTGGCTGTAGTAGTGTGAATAGGGTCTGGGGTGGCTGTAGTATATTAGTAGTGTGTGAATAGGGTCTGGGGTGGCTGTAGTGTGTGAATAGGGTCTGGGGTGGCTGTAGTGTGTGAATAGGGTCTGGGGTGGCTGTAGTATATTAGTAGTGTGTGAATAGGGTTTGGGGTGGCTGTAGTGTGTGAATAGGGTCTGGGGTGGCTGTAGTATATTAGTAGTGTGTGAATAGGGTCTGGGGTGGCTGTAGTGTGTAGTGTGTGAATAGGGTCTGGGGTGGCTGTAGTGTGTGAATAGGGTCTGGGGTGGCTGTAGTGTGTGAATAGGGTCTGGGGTGGCTGTAGTGTATTAGTGTGTGAATAGGGTCTGGGGTGGCTGTAGTGTGTGAATAGGGTCTGGGGTGGCTGTAGTGTGAATTCTGTAGTGTGAATAGGGTCTGGGGTGGCTGTAGTGTGTGAATAGGGTCTGGGGTGTATATGTAGTGTGTGAATAGGGTCTGGGGACTTTGGTGAATAGTGTGTGTGAATAGGGTCTGGGGTGAGTAGTGTGAATAGGGTCTGGGGTGGCTGTAGTGTGTGAATAGGGTCTGGGGTGGCTGTAGTATATTAGTAGTGTGTGAATAGGTCTGGGGTGGCTGTAGTGTGTGAATAGGGTCTGGGGTGGCTGTAGTATATTAGTAGTGTAATAGTCTGTGTGAATAGGGTCTGGGGTGGCTGTAGTGTATTAGTAGTGTGAATAGGGTCTGGGGTGGCTGTAGTATATTAGTAGTGTGTGAATAGGGTCTGGGGTGGCTGTAGTGTGTGAATAGGGTCTGGGGTGGCTGTGTAATGTGTGAATAGGGTCTGGGGTGGTGTATGTGTGAATAGGGTCTGGGGTGGCTGTAGTGTAGTGTGAATAGGGTCTGGGGTGGCTGTAGTGTGTGAATAGGGTCTGGGGTGGCTGTAGTGTGTGAATATTGGGTGGCTGTGTGTGAATAGGGTCTGGGGTGGCTGTAGTGTGTGAATAGGGTCTGGGGTGGCTGTAGTGTGTGAATAGGGTCTGGGGTGGCTGTAGTGTGTGAAATAGGGTCTGGGGTGGCTGTCAGTGTGTGAATAGGGTCTGGGGTGGCTGTAGTGTGTGAATAGGGTCTGGGGTGGCTGTAGTGTGTGAATATGGTCTGGGGTGGCTGTAGTGTGTGAATAGGGTCTGGGGTGGCTGTAGTGTGTGAATAGGGTCTGGGGTGGCTGTAGTGTGTGAATAGGGTCTGGGGTGGCTGGCTGTAGTGTGTGAATAGGGTCTGGGGTGGCTGTAGTGTGTGAATAGGGTCTGGGGTGGCTGTAGTATATTAGTAGTGTGTGAATAGGGTCTGGGGTGGCTGTAGTGTGTGAATAGGGTCTGGGGTGGCTGTAGTATATTAGTAGTGTGTGAATAGGGTCTGGGGTGGCTGTAGTGTGTGAATAGGGTCTGGGGTGGCTGTAGTGTGTGAATAGGGTCTGGGGTGGCTGTAGTATATTAGTAGTGTGTGAATAGGGTCTGGGGTGGCTGTAGTATATTAGTAGTGTGTGAATAGGGTCTGGGGTGGCTGTAGTGTATTAGTAGTGTGTGAATAGGGTCTGGGGTGGCTGTAGTGTGTGAATAGGGTCTGGGGTGGCTGTAGTGTGTGAATAGGGTCTGGGGTGGCTGTAGTGTGTGAATAGGGTCTGGGGTGGCTGTAGTGTGTGAATAGGGTCTGGGGTGGCTGTAGTATATTAGTAGTGTGTGAATAGGGTCTGGGGTGGCTGTAGTATATTAGTAGTGTGTGAATAGGGTCTGGGGTGGCTGTAGTGTGTGAATAGGGTCTGGGGTGGCTGTAGTGTGTGAATAGGATCTGGGGTGGCTGTAGTGTATTAGTAGTGTGTGAATAGGGTCTGGGGTGGCTGTAGTATATTAGTAGTGTGAGGGTCTAGGGTGGCTGTGTGTGTGAATAGGGTCTGGGGTGGCTGTAGTGTGTGAATAGGGTCTGGGGTGGCTGTAGTATATTAGTAGTATATTAGTAGTGAATAGGGTCTGGGGTGGCTGTCGTGTGTGAATAGGGTCTGGGGTGGCTGTAGTATATTAGTAGTATATTAGTAGTGTGAATAGGGTCTGGGGTGGCTGTAGTGTGTGAATATGGTCTGGGGTGGCTGTAGTGTGATTAGTAGTGTGTGAATAGGGTCTGGGGTGGCTGTAGTATATTAGGGTAGTATATTAGTAGTGTGTGAATAGGGTCTGGGGTGGCTGTAGTGTGTGACTAGGGTCTGGGGTGGCTGTAGTGTGTGAATAGGGTCTGGGGTGGCTGTAGTGTGTGAATAGGGTCTGGGGTGCTGTGTAGTGTGTGAATAGGGTCTGGGGTGGCTGCTGGTGTGAATAGGGTCCTTTGGGCTGAACTGTAGCTGTAATAAAAAGAATAGGGTCTGGGGTGGCTGTAGTAATAGGTGTTGGTGAGCCTCAGTGTGTGAATAGGGTCTGTGTTGGCTGTGGTGCCTCAGGGTCCTTGGTGAAGTGTTGCTGATATTGCTAGTGTGTGAATAGGGTCTGGGGTGGCTTGTGTGAATAGGGTCTGGGGTGGCTGTAGGGTATTTGGTGAACTTGTGCTGGTGGAATAGGGTCTGGGGTGGCTGGTGGAGAATAGGGTCTTGGTGAGCTGTGTTGCTGGTGGAATAGGGTCCTTGGTGAGCATCGTGTGGTGAGCCTCAGGGTCCTTGGCTGTAGTATTTAGTAGTGTGTGAATAGGGTCCTGGGTGGCTGTAGTGTTGCTGAATAGGGCCTCAGGGTCCTGGTGAGTATATTGGAGCCTCAGGGTCTAGTGGAGAATAGGGTCTGGGGTGGTGAGTATGTTGCTGGTGGAGCCTCAGGGTCCTTGGTGAACGTGTTGCTGGTGGAGCCTCAGGGGCTGTAGTCCTTGTGTGAATAGGGTTGCTGGTGGAGCCTAGGGTCCTTGGTGAATAGTGTTGCTGGTGGGGCCTCAGGGTCTGGGGTGGCTGTGTTGCTAGTAGAGCCTCAGGGTCCTTGGTGAACGTGTTGCTGGTGGAGCCTCAGGGTCCTTGGTGAACTTGTTGCTGGTGAGGGTCCTTGGTGAACGTGTTGCTGTGGAGCCTCAGGGTCCTTGGTGGTGTTGCTGGTGGAGCCTCAGGGTCCTTGGTGAACGTGTTGCTGGTGGGGCCTCAGGGTCCTTGGTGAACGTGTTGCTGGTGTTGAGCCTCAGGGTCCTTGGTGAACTAGTGTTGCTGGTGGAGCCTCAGGGTCCTTGGTGAGCGTGTGTGCTGGTGGAGCCTCAGGGTCCTTGGTGAACGTGTTGCTGGTGGAGCCTCAGGGTCCTTGGTGAACGTGTTGCTAGTGGAGCCTCAGGGTCCTTGGTGAGCGTGTTGCTAGTGGAGCCTCAGGGTCTGGGGTGAGCGTGTTGCTGGTAGAGCCTCAGGGTCCTTGGTGAACGTGTTGCTGGTGGAGCCTCAGGGTCCTTGGTGAACGTGTTGCTGGTGGAGCCTCAGGGTCCTTGGTGAACGTGTTGCTGGTGAGCCTCAGGGTCCTTGGTGAACGTGTTGCAGGTGAGCCTCAGGGTCCTTGGTGAGCGTGTTGCTGTTGCTGGTAGGAGCCTCAGGGTCCTTGGTGAACGTGTTGCTGGTGGAGCCTCAGGGTCCTTGGTGAACGTGTTGCTGGTGGAGCCTCAGGGTCCTTGGTGAACGTGTTGCTGGTGGAGCCTCAGGGTCCTTGGTGAACGTGTTGCTGGTGGAGCCTCAGGGTCCTTGGAAAACAATCAGGATGTCATCAAAATACACTAAAACGAAGCGTCCAATCACATCCCTCAGCACGATAACGACTCGGTTCTGGAGAACAGCAGGGCCGTTAGTAAGACCAAAAGACCAAATACTCAAAGTGACCCAGTGGTGTGTTGAACAGAGTCTTCCACTCGTCCCCCTCTCTTATGCGGACAAGGTGGTTCCGGAGGTCCAGTTTGGTAACCGTGGCACCATGGAGGGGGAAAAAGCAAGCTGATGAGTGGCAAGGGGTGCTTGTTCTTGTGATGTTATTCAGCCCACTGAAGTCTCTGCATGGCCTCAATGACCCGTCCTTCTTCTTCTCAAAGAAAAAAACCCAGCCTCCACCAGGGAGGAAGAGGATAAGTCCTGCAGCCAGAGAGTCCTGGATGTACCTCTCCATAGCCTCTTGCTCGGGAAGAGAGAGGTTAAACACCCGGCTGCTGGGTAGAGGAGCTTCAGGCTGGAGGTTAATGGGGCAGTCGTACGGCCGATGAGGCGGCAGCAAAAAAATATACATCCTGTTTTCAGGACTCTGTCTTTCAAAGACAATTCGTAAAAATCCAAATAACTTTACAGATCTTCATTATAAAATGTTTAAACACTGTTTCCAATGCTTGTTCCATGAACCATAAACAATGAATGAACATGCACCTGTGGACCGGTCGTTAAGACACTAACAGCTTACAGACGGTAGGCAATTAAGGTCACAGTTATGAAAACTTAGGACACTAAAGAGGCCTTTCTACTGACTCTGAAAAACACCAAAAGAAAGATGCCCAGGGTCCCTGCTCATCTGTGTGAACGTGCCTTAGGCATGTTGCAAGGAGGCATGAGGACTGCAGATGTGGCCAGGGCAGGGCAAGAAATTGCAATGTAATATAATATAATAATGTCTGTACTGTGAGATGCCTAAGACAGCGCTACAGGGAGACAGATGATCGTCCTCGCAGTGGCAGACCACGTGCAACATCACACCTGCGGGACAGGTACAGGATGGCAACAACTGCCCGAGATACACCAGCAACGCACAATCCCTCCATCATTGCTCAGACTGTCCACAATAAGCTGAGAGAGGCTGGACTGAGGGCTTGTAGGCCTGTTGTAAGGCAGGTCCTCACCAGTCATCACCAGTAACAATGTCGCCTATGGGCACAAACTCATGTAGTACCCTTCCTGCAGGCTCATACTGACATGACCCTCCAGCATGACAACGCCACCAGCCATACTGTTCGTTCTGTGAGTGATTTTCTGCAAGACAGGAATGTCAGTGTTCTGCCAGGGCCAGCGAAGAACCCGGATCTCAATCCCATTGAGCACGTCTGGGACCTGTTAGATTGGAGGGTGAGGGCTAGGGCCATTCCCCCACAGATGTCTGAGACCTGTTGGATCGGAGGGTGAGGGCTAGGGCCATTCCCCCACAGAAATGTCCGGGGAACTTGCAGGTGCCTTGGTGGAAGAGCAGGGTAACATCTCACAGCAAGAACTGGCAAATCTGGTGCAATCCATGAGGAGGAGATGCACTGCAGAACTTAATGCAGCTGGTGGCCACACCAGATACTGACTGTTACTTTTGATTTTGACCTCCCTTTGTTCAAGGACACATTATTCCAGTTCTGTTAGTCACATGTCTGTGGAACTTCAGTTCAATTTATGTCTCAGTTGAATTTTTTACATTCATACAAATATTTACATATATATTTAAATTTGCTGAAAATAAACGCAGTTGACATTGAAAGGACATTTATTATTTTGCTGAGTTTAGGTTATGTTGTATTTAAATGAATATGTGGGTGGAGTGGGGAGGAGGTGGGGATTTAACTCATAATGTTATGTTGTATTTAAATGAATATGTGGGTGGAGTGGGGAGGAGGTGGGGATTTAACTCATAATGTTATGTTGTATTTAAATGAATATGTGGGTGGAGTGGGGAGGAGGTGGGGATTTAACTCATAATGTTATGTTGTATTTAAATGAATATGTGGGTGGAGTGGGGAGGAGGTGGGGATTTAACTCATAATGTTATGTTGTATTTAAATGAATATGTGGGTGGAGTGGGGAGGAGGTGGGGGATTTAACTCATAATGTTATGTTGTATTTAAATGAATATGTGGGTGGAGTGGGGAGGAGGTGGGGGATTTAACTCATAATGTTATGTTGTATTTAAATGAATATGTGGGTGGAGTGGGGAGGAGGTGGGGGATTTAACTCATAATATGTATAATAGGTAAGAGGATCTTTGTTTGTGTGTTTGTACTTTTACTTTGCTTTTGCTGTTTTTCTAATGGAGGCTAAAATATATCCTAATAAAACGACAAATCTAATCACAACACTCAGGAGGGCATTTTCTGTCACCTAAACAGCTCTAAACAGCTCTCACAGTTTAGTGGAAAACGTACAAACACCAACTGTGAAATCTCAATGGCATTTCTGCAATTTAGGTAACCTTTAACCCCTCCTCTCCTTCTCTGTAGGGTAAGGTAACCTTTAACCCCTCCTTTCCTTCTCTGTAGGGTAAGGTAACCTTTAACCCCTCCTCTCCTTCTCTGTAGGGTAAGGTAACCTAAACCCCTCCTCTCCTTCTCTGTAGGGTAAGGTAACCTTTAACCCCTCCTCTCCTTCTCTGTAGGGTAAGGTAACCTAAACCCCTCCTCTCCTTCTCTGTAGGGTAAGGTAACCTTTAACCCCTCCTCTCCTTCTCTGCAGGGTAAGGTAACCTTTAACCCCTCCTCTCTTCTCTGTAGGGTAAGGTAACCTAAACCCTCCTCTCCTTCTCTGTAGGGTAAGGTAACCTTTAACCCCTCCTCTCCTTCTCTGTAGGGTAAGGTAACCTTTAACCTCCTTCTCCTAAGGTAACCTTTAACCCTCCTTCTCTGTAGGGTAAGGTTTTAACCCTCCTTCTGTAGGGTAAGGTAACCTTTAACCCTCCTCTCCTTCTCTGTAGGGTAAGGTAACCTTTAACCCTCCTCTCCTTCTCTGCAGGGTAAGGTAACCTTTAACCCCTCCCTCTCCTTCTCTGTAGGGTAAGGTAACCTTAACCCCTCCTCTCCTTCTGTGCAGGGTAAGGTAACCTTTAACCCCTCCTCTCCTTCTCTGTAGGGTAAGGTAACCTTTAACCCCTCCTCTCCTTCTGTAGGGTAAGGTAACCTTAACCCCTCCTCTCCTTCTCTGTAGGTAACCTAACCCCTCCCTTCTTCTGTAGGGTAACCCTTAACCCCTCCTCTCCTTCTCTGTAGGGTAAGGTAACCTTTAACCCCTCCTCTCCTTCTCTGTAGGGTAAGGTAACCTTTAACCCCTCCTCTCCTTCTCTCTGCAGGGTAAGGTAACCTTTAACCCCTCCTCTCCTTCTCTTCTCTGTAGGGTAAGGTAACCCCCTCCTCTCCTTCTCTGTAACCCCCCTCCTCTCCTTCTCTGCAGGGTAAGGTAACCTTTAACCCCTCCTCTCCTTCTCTGCAGGGTAAGGTAACCTTTAACCCCTCCTCTCCTTCTCTGCAGGGTAAGGTAACCTTTAACCCCTCCTCTCCTTCTCTGCAGGGTAAGGTAACCTTTAACCCCTCCTCTCCTCCTCTCTGCAGGGTAAGGTAACCTTTAACCCTCCTCTCCTTCTCTGCAGGGTAAGGTAACCTTAACCCCTCCTCTCCTTCTCTGCAGGGTAAGGTAACCTTTAACCCCTCCTCTCCTTCTCTGCAGGGTAAGGTAACCTTTAACCCCTCCTCTCTTCTCTGCAGGGTAAGGTAACCTTTAACCCCTCCTCTCCTTCTCTGCAGGGTAAGGTAACCTTAACCCCTTTAACCCTCCTCTCCTTCTCCCTCCTCTCCTTCTCTGCAGGGTAAGGTAACCTTTAACCCCTCCTCTCCTTCTCTGCAGGGTAAGGTAACCTTTAACCCTCCTATCCTTCTCTGCAGGGTAAGGTAACCTTTAACCCCTCCTCTCCTTCTCTGCAGGGTAAGGTAACCTTTAACCCCTCCTCTCCTTCTCTGCAGGGTAAGGTAACCTTTAACCCCTCCTCTCCTTCTCTGTAGGGTAAGGTAACCTTTAACCCCTCCTCTCCTTCTCTGCAGGGTAAGGTAACCTTTAACCCCTCCTCTCCTTCTCTGCAGGGTAAGGTAACCTTTAACCCCTCCTCTCCTTCTCTGTAGGGTAAGGTAACCTTTAACCCCTCCTCTCCTTCTCTGTAGGGTAAGGTAACCTTTAACCCCTCCTCTCCTTCTCTGCAGGGTAAGGTTGTGATAACAGTACAGCTATGTGATGAAGAGCAGACTGAGGATGAGGAGGGTGAGGAGTACTTCCTGTTGTTCTCTGGCTCCTCCCAGAGTCACCTGACCAGTGCCTTGTGGAGCGGCCATGACACTCTGCACACCCTCTGTCCCGGTAAGACTTTAAATAAACTTGATTAATCACAGCTGATTGGTCAACAGACACATACAGCAACATGTACATATACCAGAGAAACAGACTGAGAACTGATGGCTGGAGAAACTAGCACAGTTCATGACTATACCAGAGAAACAGACTGAGAACTGATGGCTGGAGAAACAAGCACAGTTCATGACTACACCAGAGAAACAGACTGAGAACTGATGGCTGGAGAAACAAGCACAGTTCATGACTACATCAGAGAAACAGACTGAGAACTGATGGCTGGAGAAACAAGCACAGTTCATGACTACACCAGAGAAACAGACTGAGAACTGATGGCTGTAGAAACAAGCACAGTTCATGACTACATCAGAGAAACAGACTGAGAACTGATGGCTGGAGAAACAAGCACAGTTCATGACTAACAGCTGCCCAACAGACTGAGAACGTATGAAGAAATCATGTGACTAAACAAAATAAAGTTCAGACTACAAGAAAAACAGACTATGAAAAATCAAAGTTCATGACTAAACAGAGAAACAAAGAATGATATTAAAACTAGCTTTGGACATCAAGAAACAGACAAACTGATGGCTGGAGAAACAAACAGTTCATGACTATACCAGAGAAACAAAAACTGGCTCAGTTCATGACTTCCTCAGACTAAACTTTAGAAACAGATGGCTTCATTACATCAGAGAAACAGATGAGAACTGATGGCTTTCATGACCATCAGAGAAACAGACTCAGAAATGTAGGCAAGACATGACCAACAGGGGCAAACTTATGAAGAAATCATGTTCAAAATAAAAGAAGAAGAAACACCTGGAAACGACAAAGAATGTATTAAAAAGCAGTTCAATGAAATGTTTGGCAAAAGGCTGCCACAAAAATCAGATGGCTCAATCATAGAACCCAATGATGATGTTGGTTCTGGCCAGATCAGCAAATGTAGGCATGACATGTAAGCCCTAGACAGTTCTGTCACACCTGGAACAGGCTGGCAGGTGCCACAAAAAGGGAAGTCAATTGGTTCTGAACCAGCATGCTGGCCCTTAAAGTCAATCTCTCCAGGCTGGCCCTTAAAGTCAATCTCTCCTGGCTGGCTTAAAGTCAATCTCCTGGCTGAAAGTGGAGGAGAGACTGACTTCATCACTACTTGTTTTTGTAAGAGGTGTTGACAAGCTGAATGCACTGAGCGGTCTGTTTAAACTATTAGCACACAGCTCGGACATTCATGCATGCCCCACAAGACATGCCACCAGAGGTCTCTTCACAAGTTCAGAACAGACTATGGGAGGCGCACAGTACAACATAGAGACATGACTACATGGAACTCTATTCCACAGTACTACATAGAGCCATGACTACATGGAACTCTATTCCACAGTACCACATAGAGCCATGACTACATGGAACTCTATTCCACAGTACCACATAGAGCCATGACTACATGGAACTCTATTCCACAGTACTACATAGAGCCATGACTACATGGAACTCTATTCCACAGTACTACATAGAGACATGACTAAATGGAACTCTATTCCACAGTACTACATAGAGCCATGACTGCATGGAACTCTATTCCACAGTACTACATAGAGCCATGACTACATGGAACTCTATTCCACAGTACTACATAGAGCCATGACTACATGGAACTCTATTCCACAGTACTACATAGAGCCATGACTACATGGAACTCTATTCCACAGTACTACATAGAGCCATGACTACATGGAACTCTATTCCACAGTACTACATAGAGCCATGACTACATGGAACTCTATTCCACAGTACTACATAGAGCCATGACTACATGGAACTCTATTCCACAGTACTACATAGAGCCATGACTACATGGAACTCTGTTCCACAGTACTACATAGAGCCATGACTACATGGAACTCTATTCCACAGTACTACATAGAGCCATGACTACATGGAACTCTATTCCACAGTACTACATAGAGACATGACTACATGGAACTCTATTCCACAGTACTACATAGAGACATGACTACATGGAACTCTATTCCACAGTACTACATAGAGCCATGACTACATGGAACTCTATTCCACAGTACTACATAGAGCCATGACTACATGGAACTCTATTCCACAGTACTACATAGAGCCATGACTACATGGAACTCTATTCCACAGTACTACATAGAGCCATGACTACATGGAACTCTATTCCACAGCACTACATAGAGCCATGACTACATGGAACTCTATTCCACAGTACTACATAGAGACATGACTACATGGAACTCTATTCCACAGTACTACATAGAGACATGACTACATGGAACTCTATTCCACAGTACTAAATAGAGCCAGACTACATGGAACTCTATTCCACAGTACTACATAGAGCCATGACTACATGGAACTCTATTCCACAGTGCTATACTACACATCAGCCATGACTACATGGAACTATACCACAGTACTACACAGAGCCATGACTACATGGAACTCTATTCCACAGTACTACATAGAGCCATAACTACATGGAACTCAATATCCACAGTACTACACAGAGCCATGACTACATCAACTCTATTCCACAGTACTACATAGAGACATGACTACACATCAGAACTCAATATCACACAGTACTACATAGAGCCATGACTACATGACTACATGGAACTCAATTCCACAGTACTACATAGAGCCATGACTATATGGAACTCTATTCCATCAGTACTACATAGAGCCATGACTACATGGAACTCTATTCCACAGTACTACATAGAGCCATGACTACATGGAACTCTATTCCACAGTACTACATAGAGCCATGAATATAACTCAATTCCACAGTACTACATAGAGCCATGACACATCATTCCATCAGTACTACACATCAGAGCCATGACTACATGGAACTCTATTCCACATCAATACTACATAGAGACATGACTACATGGAACTCTGTTCCACAGTACTACATAGAGCCATGACTCATCTATTCCACAGTACTACATAGAATATGACACATGGAACTCTATTCCACAGTCTACACAGAGTCATGACACATGGAATATACCACAGTACTACACAGAGACATGACTACATGGAACTCTACCACAGTACTACATCAGCCATGACTACATGGAATCTACATCAGTACTACATATCAGCCATGACTACATGGAACTCTATTCACATCAGTACTACATCAATATACTACATGGAACTCTATACATCAGTACACATCAGTCATACACATGGAACTATATTCCACAGCACTATACAGCCATGACTACATGGAACTATATTCCATCAGTCTATACATAGAGCCATGACTACATGGAACTCTATTCACAGTACTACATAGAGACTGACACATCAACTCTATTCCACAGTACTACATCAGCCTGACTACATGGAACTCTATTCCACAGTCTACATAGAGACATGACTACATGGAACTCTATTCCATCAGTCTACACAGAGCCATGACACATGGAACTCTATATCCACAGTACTACATAGAGTCATGACTACATCAACTCTATTCCACAGTACTACACAGAGCCATACACATCAACTATACACATCAGTACTACACATAGAGCCATGACTACATGGAACTCTATTCATCAGTCTACATAGAGCCATACATCATGGAACTCATTCCACAGTACTACATAGAGACATGACTACATGGAACTCTATTCTACAGTACTACATAGAGACATGACTACATGGAACTCTACCACAGTACTACATGGAGCCATGACTACATGGAACTCTATTCCATCAGTCTACTACATAGAGCCATGACTACATCAACTCTATTCCACAGTCACATAGACACATCAGTCATGGAACATCAGTCTACAGTACTACATAGAGACATCAGACACATCAACTCTATTCCACAGTACTACACAGAGACATGACACATCAGTCTATTCATCAGTCTACACATCAGAGCCATGACACATCAACTCTATTCCACATCAGTAGAGACATGACTATTCATGGAACTCATTCCACAGTACATCAGACATGACACATCAATCTATTCCACAGTCTACATAGAGACATCACTCTAACAATCAATTACCACAGTCTACATAGAGACATGACTACATGGAATCTATTCCATCAGTACTACATAGATCATGACTACATGGAACTCTATTCCACATCAAATAACTGATGCAAGCAGTAAATCAGATTAAAAAAACATCAGTCTACACATCAATATACACATCAGTCTACACATCAATATACACATCAGTCTACACATCAATCTACACATCAGTCTACACATCAGTCTACACATCAATCTACACATCAGTCTACACATCAATATACACATCAGTCTACACATCAGTCTACACATCAATCTACACATCAGTCTACACATCAATCTACACATCAATCTACACATCAATATACACATCAGTCTACACATCAGTCTACACATCAGTCTACACATCAATATACACATCAGTCTACACATCAGTCTACACATCAGTCTATACATCAGTCTACACATCAGTCTACACATCAATCTACACATCAGTCTACACATCAATCTACACATCAGTCTACACATCAGTCTACACATCAATCTACACATCAATATACACATCAGTCTACACATCAGTCTACACATCAATCTACACATCAGTCTACACATCAGTCTACACATCAATATACACATCAGTCTACACATCAGTCTACACATCAGTCTACACATCAATATACACATCAGTCTACACATCAGTCTTCACATCAGTCTATACATCAATATACACATCAGTCTACACATCAATCTACACATCAGTCTATACATCAATATACACATCAGTCTACACATCAGTCTATACATCAATCTACACATCAATATAGACATCAGTCTACCATCAGTCTACACATCAATATACACCAGGAGTCTTCACATCAGTCTACACATCAATATACACATCAGTCTAAACATCAGGAAGATCAGCTCTGCACATCAATATACACATCAGTCTAATAAAGTCTTCACAAGAGTCAGTGCTGCACATCAGTCTACACATCAATATAAACATCAGGAACATCAGCTGCTGCACATCAATATACAATCAGTCTAATACATCAGTCTGCACATCAATATACACATCAGTCTACACATCAATATACACATCTGCTGCACATCAGTCTACACATCAGTCCATAATAAATCAGGAAGATCTGTCCTTGGCACAACAGGGGATCCACACATCAACCTAGGACATCAGTCTACACATCAGTCTAACATCAATATAAACCCCAGGAAGATCAGTCTGCCATCAATAACTAATGGGGATCCATCACATCAATCCCCACAAGAGTCAGTGCCTTGGCAGGAACAATATCCAAATACACATCAGTCTAACATCAGCTGCCTACACATCAATATACACATCAGTCTACACATCAGTCTTCACATCAGTCTACACATCAGGATCTAATACATCAGTCTAGAGTCAGTCTACACATCAGTCTACATCAGTCTAAACGTCAATATACACATCAGTTTACACATCAGTCTACACGTCAATATACACATCAGTCTACACATCAATATACACATCAGTCTACACATCAGTCTTCACATCATGAACTAATGGGGATCCATAATAAACCCCAGGAAGAGTAGCTGCTGCCTTGGCAGGAACTAATGGGGATCCATAATAAACCCCAGGAAGAGTAGCTGCTGCCTTGGCAGGAACTAATGGGGATCCATAATAAACCCCAGGAAGAGTAGCTGCTGCCTTGGCAGGAACTAATGGGGATCCATAATAAACCCCAGGAAGAGTAGCTGCTGCCTTGGCAGGAACTAATGGGGATCCATAATAAACCCCAGGAAGAGTAGCTGCTGCCTTGGCAGGAACTAATGGGGTTCCATAATGAAAACAAATAGAAATACAGAGAGAAGAAAAGAGAAATAATAGAAAACGTATAACATGAGGAATAAATACACACTATCCTCTCTTCTCTCTCCTGTCCTCATCTATTTCCCTCATTTGTCTCTCCTCTCTCCTGTCCTCATCTATTTCCTCCATATGTCTCTCCTCTCTCCTCATCACTTTCCCCATTTTCTCTCCTCTCCTCATCTCACTTCCCCCATGTATCTCTCCTCATCTCTTCCTCATTTGTCTCTCTCTCTCCCTATCTCTAACACTCTCCTCTCCTCTCTCTCTCTCCTGTCCTCATCTATTTCCTCCATATGTCTCTCTCCTCTCTCCTCATCTCTCTTCCCCATATTTCTCTCCTCTCCTCATCTCACTTCCCCCATATGTATCTCTCCTCATATCTCTTCCTGCATTTGTCTCTCTCCTCTCCCCATCTCTAACACTCTCCTCTCCTCTCTTCTCATCGCTGTCCCCCAGCCCATGACTGCTGTGAGGCGGTGCAGGTCACCCTGTGCCGGGCCCGACCCGGCCACCTCCCGGCCGGTGAATCTCCGGTGTCTGTGGTGGCGGTGGCGGAGCAGAGGTTCAACTTCGTCCAGGACCTGGCCTTCGACATGGCCCAGTTTCTGGTGAGCATCTAGGTTGAAAATATGAACATTGAGTCAAGAGTATGTCGAACAAAGGTGGTCCCATGAATATGTTTATTTTTTAAAGCTCGCTGCACGTGAATATAACATTGTCCTCACCTGGTATCCTCTACCTAGGTGAGCACTGCAGGGAGACCAGACGGCCTTGAGGGGGCGCTGTTACTCGATGAGTGTCAGATCCCTCTGGAGGAATGTGAGAGACTGGATGAAAGTCTGTCCCTGGCACTGAGACACCTGGACCTGCCTGATGGGTGGAACCTACTGGGGACACACCTCAGGAACATCACTGGTGAGGGAGGGAGGGGAGGGAGGGAGGGAGGGAGGGAGGGAGGGGAGGGAGGGGAGGGAGGGAGGGAGGGAGGGGAGGGAGGGAGGGAGGGAGGGAGGGAGGGAGGGGGAGGGAGGGAGGGGGAGGGGGAGAGGGAGGGAGGGAGGGGAGGGAGGGGAGGGGGGGAGGGAGGGGAGGGAGGGAGGGGAGGGAGGGAGGGGGGGGGAGGGAGAGAGGGAGGGATGGAGGGATGGAGGGAGGGGAGGGAGGGAGGGATGGAGGGAGGGAGGGAGAGAGAGAGGGAGGGAGGGAGGGAGGGGGAGGGGAGAGGAGGGAGGGATGGAGGGAGGGGAGGGAGAGGAGGGGGGGGAGGGAGGGAGGGAGGAGGGAGGGAGGGGAGGGAGGGGGAGGGAGGGAGGGGGAGGGGGAGAGGGAGGGAGGGAGGGAGGGAGGGAGGAGGGGAGGGGGAGGGAGGGGAGGGAGGGGGGGGGAGGGGGAGGGGAGGGAGGGAGGGAGGGGGGGAGGGAGGGAGGGGGAGGGGAGGGGGAGGGGAGGGAGGGATGGAGGGAGGGAGGGGGATGGAGGGAGGGGAGGGAGAGGGGAGGGGAGGGGGAGGGGGGAGGGGGAGGGGAGGGAGGGATGGGGGAGGGAGGGAGAGAGGAGGGAGGGAGGGAGGGAGGGAGGGAGGGGGGGGGGGAGAGGGAGGGAGGGAGGGAGGGAGGGAGGAGGGAGGGAGGGAGGGAGGGAGGGAGGGGAGGGAGGGGGAGGGAGGGGAGGGAGGGAGGGGGAGGGGGAGAGGGAGGGAGGGATGGAGGGAGGGGAGGGAGGGAGGAGGGAGGGGAGGGAGAGAGAGGGGAGGGGGGGAGGGGGAGGAGGGGGAGGGGGAGGAGGGATGGAGGGAGGGAGGGAGGAGGGAGGGGGGAGGGAGGGAGGGAGGGAGGGAGGGGGAGGGGGAGAGGGAGGGAGGGGGATGGAGGGAGGGGAGGGGGGAGGGAGGGAGGGGGGGAGGGGGAGGGAGGGAGGTAGAGGGTATTTCAAGGTAGCACCTACAGTATAACATTGCAGTCAACATTTACTTGGTTTATAAAAGAGAGACAGACAGACAGACAGACAGAAATTGTGCTAAGATTCAAATGGCAAAACATTAAAGGGGATTAACAAAGTGGCTAAGCTCAGGAGCCCAAACACAAAGTGGCTAAGCTCAGGTGCCCAAACACAGACTAGGGTCCCCAGCCCAACTCCCACTAAAACACCCGCACACCGCTGAGATAATACAGCAGGAGTAGCATGCTATGTGCTCAGTGATTCACCTCTCCCCTACAGTAGACAGTACATCTCTACCATGGAGTCTGACAGGTCTAACTGGCTGATCAGGGATCAGTTGGTGAGATAATACAGCAGGAGTAGCATGCTATGTGCTCAGTGATTCACCTCTCCCTACAGTAGACAGTACATCTCTCTACCATGGAGTCTGACAGGTCTTACTAGCTGATCAGGATCAGTTGATGAGATAATACAGCAGGAGTAGCATGCTATGTGCTCAGTGATTCACCTCTCCCCTACAGTAGACAGTACATCTCTCTACCATGGAGTCTGACAGGTCTAACTGGCTGATCAGGGATCAGTTGGTGAGATAATACAACAGTAGACACACACAGGCTAGCAGTACCACTAACACGTACCGACCTGTCCTGACCTGTCCTGTCCTGACCTGACCTGTCCTGTCCTGTCCTAACACCACCAGCCAACGGTAGAGTAAGTCATCAATAACCAGCCAACCAGAGTGGAGTAAGTCAGCACTAATCAGCCAACCAGGGTAGAGTAAGTCAGTACTAACCAGCCAACCAGGGTACAGTAAGTCAGCACTAACCAGCCAACCAGGGTAGAGTAAGTCAGCACTAACCAGCCAACCAGGGTACAGTAAGTCAGCACTAACCAGCCAACCAGGGTACAGTAAGTCAGCACTAACCAGCCAACCAGGGTAGAGTAAGTCAGCACTAACCAGCCAACCAGGGTACAGTAAGTCATCACTAACCAGCCAACCAGGGTAGAGTAAGTCATCACTAACCAGCCAACCAGGGTACAGTAAGTCAGCACTAACCAGCCAACCAGGGTAGAGTAAGTCAGCACTAACCAGCCAACCAGGGTACAGTAAGTCATCACTAACCAGCCAACCAGGGTAGAGTAAGTCAGCACTAACCAGCCAACCAGGGTACAGTAAGTCATCACTAACCAGCCAACCAGGGTAGAGTAAGTCAGCACTAACCAGCCAACCAACATTGCGATGTTTTAGTTTCAGTCTATTTACTCTCTTGCTCTCTCTATCTCTATCTCTCTATCTCTCTATCTCTCTCTCCCTCTCTCCTCTCTCTCCTCTATCCTCTCTCTCTCTCTCTCTCTCTATCCCTGCAGAGCCCCAGGAGACTTTGGTCCACTTTGCAGCACGGCGGGGTCTTAAGAGGGTAGCTGTGTGGCTCTATTGCAACCAGGGGCCCCTGAAGCCCTCAGACTGACCAACAGACAAGGGGCCACACCTGCAAGCATCGCTCAGCAGCGGAGCCACCGAGACCTACACCAGCTCCTCACAAAGTAAGGACAGACCATGTTGTTGTTTCTCCTAGCTGGATGTTGTGGTGATGTCTGACAATTGGGAACTCAGAAAGAAACAAACTCACATTGGTAAAAATCGTCACATACGTGATCTTCAGGTCGGAGAATTCCGTTATCTTGAACCTACACCAAGCTGTTTCAGCTCTCATGCCCATGTTAATAACCTTTTGTGACTAGGGGGCAGTGTTTCCATTAACCTCTTGGAACACTAGGGGCAGTATTTCATTTTTGGATGAAAAAACGTTCCCGTTTTAAACAAGATATTTTGTCACGTAAAGATGCTCGACTATGCATATAATTGACAGCTTTGGAAAGAAAACACTCTGACGTTTCCAAAACTGCAAAGATATTGTCTGTGAGTGCCACAGAACTGATGCTACAGGCGAAACCAAGATGAAACTTCAAACAGGAAGTGAGCCGAATGTTTGAGGCGCTGTTTTCCATTGTCTCCTTATATGGCGGTGAATGCGCCCCTGAACGAGCCTACACTTTCTGTCGTTTGCCCAAGGTGTCTGCAGCATTGTGACGTGTTTGTAGGCATATCAATGGAAGATTGGCCATAAGAGACTACATTTACCAGGTGTCCGACCGGTGTCCTTTGTCGAAATTGGTGCGTAATCTTCAGCTGCAAGCATTCTTCCATGTGATTCAGAGGAGAGAGCAGACTTCCACAAACGATATATCATCGAAGAGATATGTGAAAACACCTTGATTGATTCTAAACAACGTTTACCATGTTTCAGTCGATATTATGGAGTTAATTTGGAAAAAGTTTGGCGTTTTGATGACTGAATTTTCGTTTTTTTGGTAGCCAAACATGACGAACAAAACGGAGCAATTTCTCCTACACAAAGAATCTTTCAGGAAAACTGAACATTTGCTATCTAACTGAGAGTCTCCTCATTGAAAACATCCAAAGTTCTTCAAAGGAATGATTTTATTTGAATGCTTTTCTTGTTTTTGTGAAAATGTTGCCTGCTGAATGCTACGCTAAATGCTATGCTAGCTATCAATAACAAATGCTTGTTTTGCTATGGTTGAGAAGCATATTTTTGAAAATCTGAGATGACAGTGTTGTTAACAAAAGGCTAAGCTTGAGAGCTAGCATATTTATTTCATTTCATTTGCGATTTTCATGAATAGTTAACGTTGCGTTATGGTAATGAACTTGAGGCTGTATTCACGATCCCGGATCCGGGATGGCTAGAATCATTAACGGAATATTTTGTCAGGACAAGATGCTAGAATATGCATATAATTGACAGTTTAGGATAGAAAACACTCTAAAGTTTCCAAAACTGTAAAAATATTGTCTGTGAGTATAACAGAACTGATATTGCAGGCGAAAGCCTGAGAAAAATCCAATCCGGAAGTGCCTCATGTTTTGAAAGCTCTGCGTTCCAATGCGTCCCTATTGCGCAGTGAATGGGCTATCAACCAGATTACTTTTCTCCGTATTCCCCAAGGTGTCTACAGCATTGTGACGTAGTTTTACGCAGTTTTATGTTGAAGAATACCCGTAAGCGGCTACATTGCACAAGTGGTCACCTGATGCTCTCAGAGTGATTCTTGCGTAAAATAAAGAGGTAGCCATTATTCCAATCAGTCCTACTGAAAAACCAATTGTCCCGGTGGATATATTATCAAATAGATATTTGAAAAACACCTTGAGTTTGATTATAAACAATGTTTCTGTCGATATTATGGAGCTAATTTGGAATATTTTTCGGGGTTTTCGTGACTTCAGTTTCCGGTGGATTTCTCAGCCAAACGTGAAGAACAAACAGAGCTATTGCGCCTACAAAAATAATATTTTAGTATAAAAGGAACATTGGCTATCTAACTGGGAGTCTTGTGAGTGAAAACATCCGAAGCTCATCAAAGGTAAATTATTTAATTTGATTGCTTTTCTGATTTCCATGACCAAGTTACCTGCTGCTAGCTGCACAAAATGCAATGCTAGGCTATCAATAAACATACACAAATGCTTGTCTAGCTTTGGCTGTAAAGCACATTTTGAAAATCTGAGATGACATGGTGGTTATTAACTACCTGAGAGAATCCCAGAGAATCCTGGGTCTGACTAACGGACAGAATCCCAGAGAATCCCAGTCTGACTAACGGATAGAATCTCAGAGAATCCCAATCTGACTAATGGACAGAATCCCAGAGAATCTCAATCTGACTAACGGACAAAATCCCAGAGAATCCCAGTCTGACTACCTGAGAGAATCCCAGAGAATCCCAGTCTGACTACCTGAGAGAATCCCAGAGAATCCCAGTCTGACTACCTGAGAGAGAATACCAGAGAATCCCAGTCTGACTATCTGAGAGAATGCCAGAGAATCCCAGTCTGACTACCTGAGAGAATGCCAGAGAATCCCAGTCTGACTACCTGAGAGAATCCCAGTCTGACTACCTTGAGAGAATCCCAGAGAATCCCAGTCTGACTACCTGAGAGAATCCCAGTCTGACTACCTGAGAGAATACGAGTAAATCCAGACCATGAATAACTACCTGTTGGCTGCTGACCCCCACTGTGTTGGAAAATCACATGACCTCCCCACTACGTGTTGGCCAATCCCAGAGAATCCCAGAGAATCACAGTCTGACGACCTGAGAGAATCACAGTGTTGGCCAATCACATGACCTCCCCCACTGTGTTGGCCAATCACATGATCCAGAATCTTCAGGTAGTTTATTTTGGTCCACACAGAGCGGAGACAAAGCCTTACAGAGGGACAGTCCATCCATCCTCTACCGGCTCCAGGGTGGTGTGTAACCTTCCCAGGCTGAACACCCATACCCTGACAGTGGGCACAGCACCGGGCACAGCCCCCTACCCTCCAGAGACTGGTGGAGGAGCTGAGACCCCTGGTCAGGGTGAGCTGTGAACCCCTGGGACCACCCTAACACTACTCTACCCCTGGTACCTTACCACCCTAACACTACTCTACCTCTACCCCTGGTAACTTACCACCCTAACACTACTCTACCCCCCTGGTAACTTACCACCCTAACACTACTCTACCCCTGGTAACTTACCACCCTAACACTACTCTACCCTGGTACCATACCACCCTAACACTACTCTACCCCTGGTACCATACCACCCTAACACTACTCTACCTGGTACCTCACCACCCTAAAACTACCTATACCACCCTAACACTACTCTACCTCTACCCTGGTACCATACCACCCTAACACTACTCTACCCTGGTACCATATCACCCTAACACTACTCTACCCCTGGTACCTCACCACCCTAACACTACTCTACCCCTGGTACCTTACCACCCTAACACTACTCTACCTCTACCCCTGGTAACTTACCACCCTAACACTACTCTACCTCTACCCCTGTTACCTCACCACCCTAACACTACTCTACCCCTGGTACCTTACCACCCTAACACTACTCTACCCCTGGTTCCTCACCACCCTAACACTACTCTACCCCTGGTACCATACCACCATAACACTAGAGACCCTGGTACCTTACCACCTTAACACTACTGTACCCCTGGTACCATACCACCCTAACACTACTCTACCCCCCTGGTACCATACCACCCTAACACTACTCTACCCCGGTACCTTATCACCCTAACACTATTCTACCTCTACCCCTGGTACCTCACCACCATAACACTACTCTACCCCTGGTACCATACCACCTTAACACTACTCTACCCCTGGTACCTTACCACCCTAACACTACTCTACCCCTGGTACCATACCACCACCCTAACACTACTACTCTACCCCTGGTACCTTACCACCCTAACACTTCTCTTCCTCTACCCCTGGTAACTTACCACCCTAACACTACTCTACCCCCTGGTACCTACCACCATAACACTACTGTACCCTGGTACCTTACCACCCTAACACTACTCTACCCCTGGTACCATACCACCCTAAACTACTCTACCCCCGGTACCTTATCACCCTAACACTACTCTACCTCTACCCCTGGTACCTCACCACCATAACACTACTCTACCCCTGGTACCTTACCACCATCTAACACTACTCTACCCCTGGTACCTTACCACCCTAACACTTCTCTTCCTCTACCCCTGGTACCTTTACCACCCTAACACTTCTCTTCCTCTACCCCTGGTACCTCACCACCCTAACACTTCTCCCCTGGTACCTCTACCCCCTGGTACCTTGTTTCCTTACCAGGAACAGCAGAACCAGGGAGGAGAGGAGGAGAGCACAGTAGGAAGTGGGGAGGAGGAGAAATACACAGATCCTAGAGATCCACCTGTCCTCAGTGGAGACACAGCAACAACAGAAGACATGGGACACACTCAGTCTCTGGAAGACGTGTCCAACTCAGATCCCAGAGATCCACCTGTCCTCAGTGGAGACACAGCAACAACAGAAGACATGGGACACACTCAGTCCCTGGAAGACGTGTCCAACTCAGATCCCTCATACACAGACCTGAAGGAGTGTCTCCAGGAAGGTAAGAGCTGTGTGGGGAGGGAACAGACAGCTGTCAGGAGGGCTGTTACACCATTCACCCAGAGGACCAACCAGCAGACTGCTGTCAGGAGGGCTGCTACACTGTTCACCCAGAGGACCAACCTGCAGACTGCTGTCAGGAGGGCTGTTACACCGTTCACCCAGAGGACCAACCTGCAGACTGCTGTCAGGAGGGCTGTTACACCATGTTCACCCAGAGGACCAACCTGCAGACTGCTGTCAGGAGGGCTGCTACACCGTTCACCCAGAGGACCAACCAGCAGACTGCTGTCAGGAGGGCTGTTACACTGTTCACCCAGAGGACCAACCTGCAGACTGCTGTCAGGAGGGCTGCTACACCGTTCACCCAGAGGACCAACCTGCAGACTGCTGTCAGGAGGGCTGTTACACCGTTCACCCAGAGGACCAACCGGCAGACAGTGAATGGTTAACCACAACAGACTCTATCCCCACCACTAAGGGTCTGTCAGACTCTGACCCCTCTCCCCTGTCAGACCCTTCTACCCTGGACAATGGACAGGACATGCAGGAGGGTACAGCTGACTCTGTGAGATCATGTCCTATAGAGATAGAGGGCCTCAGTCAGGGTGAACCTCCACTGGAACAAAGTAAGAAAACAGCTTCTGCTAGGGCTGGGGAGGGCTCTGGTGGCTCCACAGAGGAACAGTTTCACCCTCTGAGAAGGGCAGCCACGGGGGCTCAGGAAACTGGACTCCATTCTGGGGACTGTGATGATAGAGAAATGGGAGATGCCTATGGCCCTGTAGAAACATCTATGGACCATGCAGCTGAGATCTCAGCTATCAGTGGCTCTATGGACAGTACAGTAGCAGCAGGTACCTTAAACTGTGGAGCGTTGCTGTTCTCAGGAAGTGGGCCTGCTGATAGAGAATCTGCTGATACACCACCAGAACCCCTGTTAGAGCCTGAACCCCTGTTAGAGCCAGAACCCCTGTTAGAGCCTGAACCCCTGTTACAGCCTACACCACCAGAACCCCTGTTAGAGCCTACACCACACAGAACCCCTGTTAGGCCTACACCACCAGAACCCCTGTTAGAGCCTGAACCCCTGTTAGAGCCTACACCACCAGAACCCCTGTTAGAGCCTACACCACCAGAACCCCTGTTAGAGCCTACACCACCAGAACCCCTGTTAGAGCCTGAACCCCTGTTAGAGCCTACACCACCAGAACCCCTGTTAGAGCCTTACACCACCAGAACCCCTGTTAGAGACTACACCAACAGAACCCTGTTAGAGCCTGAACCCCTGTTAGAGCCTACACCACCAGAACCCCTGTTAGAGCCTACACCAACAGAACCCCTGTTAGAGCATGAACCCCTGTTAGAGACTGAACCCCTGTTAGAACCTGAACCCCCTGTTAGAGACTGAACCCCTGTTAGAGCCTACACCACCAGAACCCCTGTTAGAGCCTACACCACCAGAACCCCTGTTAGAGTCTACACCAACAGAACCCCTGTTAGAGCCTACACCACCAGAACCCATGTTAGAGCCTGAACCAATGTTAGAGCCTGAACCCCTGTTAGAGCCTGAACCCCTGTTAGAGCCTGAAACCCTGTTAGAGTCCTACACCACCAGAACCCCTGTTAGAGCCTACACCACCAGAACCCTGTTAGAGCCTACACCACCAGAACCCCCTGTTAGAGCCTACACCACCAGAACCCCTGTTAGAGCCTGAACCCTGTTACAGCCTACACCACCAGAACCCCTGTTCAGAGCCTGAACCCCTGTTAGACCTGAACCCCTGTTAGAGCCTACTGCACCACCAGAACCCCTGTTAGAGCCTACACCACCAGAACCCTGTTAGGAGACTAGACCAACAGAACCCATGTTAGAGCCTACACCACCAGAACCCCTGTGTCAGGAGACTACACCACCCAGAACCCATGTTAGAGCCTGAACCCCAGACAGCCTACACCACCAGAACCCTGTTAGAGCCTACACCACCAGAACCCCTGTTGGAGACTGGACAGGAACAGAACCCCTGTTAGAGCCTACACCACCAGAACCCCTCAGTCAGGTGCCTCCACTGGAACAGAACCCTGTTAGAGCCTGACCCTGTTAGAGCCTGGTGGCACCACCAGAACCCCTGTTAGAGCCAGCCACGGGGCCAGAACCCCATGTTAGAGCCTACACCAGAGAACCCCTGTTAGAGCCTATGGCCCACCAGAACCCCTGTTAGAGATCTCAGCTACAGAACCCCTGTTAGAGCCTACACCACAGCAGAACCTGTTAGAGCCTACACCACCCAGAACCCCTGTTAGAGCATGTTAGAGACAACCCTGTTAGAGCCTGAACCCCTGTTAGAGCCTACACCACCCCCTGTTAGAGCCTGAACCAACAGAACCCCTGTTAGAGACTGAACCCCTGTTAGAGCCTACACCACCAGAACCCCTGTTAGAGACTACACCAACAGAACCCCTGTTAGAGCCCTACACAACAGAACCCCTGTTAGAGCCGACACTAGAGCCCTACATACCAGAACCCCTATTAGAGCTGACACTAGAGCCCGCAATAGAGCATCACCAGAGTCTTCATCAGAGCCTCAGTCAGAGCAGGTGTTCGAGGGGAAACTGCCACTAGAGGGCAGTTACAGACAGGTGACAGAGAAGGTGAGAGACAGGGTGTCAGACAGGGTAAGCCCATAGAGGCTGGTGACTCTGGCCTCAGAGCTGAGATCACGGAGGGTGTGTTAGGGTCAGAGGTAACAGAGGGGAGAGTGTCTGTACCTGCAGACCTCCAGACAGACCACCAGACAGACTTGCAGGACAGTGAGCCCTCCAGAGGACAGGGATGGGACTAACCCCATGGATGGAGACCTCCCGCCCCCAGAAACCGGCTCCAACTCTGGGGAGCGTCTGGTGGGGCAGGTGGAGAGAAGGATGGAGAGGAGGGTGGAGAGGGTGTGGAGGAGAGGAGGGTGGATGGAGAGGGAGGGTGGAGAGGGGAGAGGAGGGTGGAGAGAAGGATGGAGAGGAGGGTGGAGGGGGTGTAGGATGGGATGGAGAGGAGGGTAGAGATGGAGATAACGGAGGTCCTACGGAGACCTAGTGAGCCCTCAGTTCTAGGGGAACACATCGGAGACCCTCTGACAGGACAGTGAATCAGAGTCCTGTGGCACCAGGGCGGAGGAGGGGTCAGACACTCAGACAGTCAACTTGCTACAGACCAAGCCCTCAACCTCGACCCTCTGTAACCTCGACCACTCCGTGACCCTAACCCTGACCTCGACCCTCTGTGACGTGGTCAGACTGTGGAGATGGAGATGATGTCACTGCTGTAGTGGTGTCCACATATACAGGGGATGTCCCACCTAACAGTCCAGTGTCACCTGAGAACATACCTGAGAACCTACTTGAGAACCTACCAGAGAATCTACCAGAGAACGCTACCTGAGAACGCCTGACCTGAGATTCTACCTGAGAACCTACCTGACAACCTACCTGAGAACCTACCTGAGAATCCTACCTGAGAACCTACCTGAGATTCTACCTGAGAACACGCCTGAGAACCCGCCTGAGATCCCACCTGAGATCCAACCTGAGGACATACCTGAAAACCTACCTGAGATTCTATCTGGGAACCTGCATGAGATCCTACCTGAGAATCTACCTGAGAACCGAAACCTACTGTCTGTTCTGCAAGTAACCTTACTGTCCTTTGAGAAGGTAAGGCTTCTGTTCTCAAGTCACCTTACTGTCCCTGTTGAAGGTAAGGCTTCTGTATCAAGTCACCTTACTGTCGCTGTTGAAGGCAAGGCTTCTTTGTATCAAGTCACCTTACTGTCCTGCTGAAGGTAAGGCTTCTTGTATCAAGTCACCTTACTGTCCCTGCTGAAGGTAAGGCTTCTTGTATCAAGTCACCTTACTGTCCCTGTTGAAGGTAAGGCTTCTTGTATCAAGTCACCTTACTGTTCCTGTTGAAGGCAAGGCTTCTGTATCAAGTCACCTTACTGTCCCTGTTGAAGGTAAGGCTTCTTGTATCAAGTCACCTTACTGTCCCTGTTGAAGGTAAGGCTTCTTGTATCAAGTCACCTTTACTGTTCCTGTTGAAGGTAAGGCTGCATCGTCACCTCACTGTCCTTGTTGAAGGTACGGCTTGTATCAAGTCACCTCACTGTCCCTGCTGAAGGTAAGGCTTCTTGTATCAAGTAACCTTACTGTCCCTGCTGAAGGTAAAGGCTTCTGTATCAATCACCTCACTGTCCCCGTTGAAGGTAAGGCTTCGTATCAAGTCACTTTACTGTCCCTGTTGAAGGTAAGGCCCCGTTTGTATCAAGTCACCTTACTGTCCTCAGAAGGTAAGGCTTTATCAAGTCACCTTACTGTCCCTGCTGAAGGTAAGGCTTGTATCAAGTCACCTCACTGTCCCTGTGAAGGTAAGGCTTCTTGTATCAAGTCACCTCACTGTCCCCTGAAGGGCAAGGCTTCTTGCCTTCTGTCCCTGCTGGGAAGGCAGATCCACCTTTGTCCCTGATGAAGATGTATCAAGTCACCTGTCCCTGATTAGGTCCATTTCCAGATGAGATGACAGTATGGATTAGTTCCATTTCAGATGAGAAATGACAGTATGGATTAGTTCCATTTCAGATGAGATGACAGTATGGATTAGTTCCATTTCAGATGAGATGACAGTATGGATTAGATCCATTTCAGATGAGATGACAGTATGGATTAGTTCCATTTCAGATGAGATGACAGTATGGATTAGGTCCATTTCAGATGAGATGACAGTATGGATTAGTTCCATTTCAGATGAGATGACAGTATGGATTAGATCCATTTCAGATGAGATGACAGTATGGATTAGATCCATTTCAGATGAGATGACAGTATGGATTAGTTCCATTTCAGATGAGATGACAGTATGGATTAGTTCCATTTCAGATGAGATGACAGTATGGATTAGTTCCATTTCAGATGAGATGACAGTATGGATTAGTTCCATTTCAGATGAGATGACAGTATGGATTAGGTCCATTTCAGATGAGATGACAGTATGGATTAGTTCCATTTCAGATGAGATGACAGTATGGATTAGTTCCATTTCAGATGAGATGACAGTATGGATTAGTTCCATTTCAGATGAGATGACAGTATGGATTAGTTCCATTTCAGATGAGATGACAGTATGGATTAGTTCCATTTCAGATGAGATGACAGTATGGATTAGTTCCATTTCAGATGAGATGACAGTATGGATTAGTTCCATTTCAGATGAGATGACAGTATGGATTAGTTCCATTTCAGATGAGATGACAGTATGGATTAGTTCCATTTCAGATGAGATGACAGTATGGATTAGTTCCATTTCAGATGAGATGACAGTATGGATTAGTTCCAATTCAGATGAGATGACAGTATGGATTAGGTCCATTTCAGATGAGATGACAGTATGGATTAGTTCCATTTCAGATGAGATGACAGTATGGATTAGATCCATTTCAGATGAGATGACAGTATGGATTAGTTCCATTTCAGATGAGATGACAGTGTGGATTAGATCCATTTCAGATGAGATGACAGTATGGATTAGGTCCATTTCAGATGAGATGACAGTATGGATTAGGTCCATTTCAGATGAGATAACAGTATGACTGGTGTTCCATTTACCATGGTAACAGTATGACTGGTGTTCCTCTTACCAGGGTAACAGTATGACTGGTGTTCCTCTTACCAGGGTAACAGTACGACTGGTGTTCCTCTTACCAGGGTAACAGTACGGTCTTACCAGGGTAACAGTATGACTGGTCTTCCTCTTACCAGGGTAACAGTATGACTGGTGTTCCTCTTACCATGGTAACAATACGACTGGTGTTCCTCTTACCAGGGTAACAGTACGACTGGTGTACCTCTTACCAGGGTAACAGTATGACTGGTATTCCTCTTACCATGGTAACAGTATGACTGGTGTTCCTCTTACCAGGGTAACAGTATGACTGGTGTTCCTCTTACCAGGGTAACAGTATGACTGGTGTTCCTCTTACCAGGGTAACAGTATGACTGGTGTTCCTCTTACCAGGGTAACAGTATGACTGGTGTTCCTCTTACCATGGTAACAGTATGACTGGTGTTCCTCTTACCAGGGTAACAGTATGACTGGTGTTCCTCTTACCATGGTAACAGTATGACTGGTGTTCCTCTTACCAGGGTAACAGTATGTCTGGTGTTCCTCTTACCAGGGTAACAGTATGACTAGTGTTCCTCTTACCAGGGTAACAGTACGACTGGTGTTCCTCTTACCAGGGTAACAGTATGACTGGTATTCCTCTTACCAGGGTAACAGTATGACTGGTGTTCCTCTTACCAGGGTAACAGTACGACTGGTGTTCCTCTTACCAGGGTAACAGTATGACTGGTGTTCCTCTTACCAGGGTAACAGTACGACTGGTGTTCCTCTTACCAGGGTAACAGTATGACTGGTGTTCCTCTTACCAGGGTAACAGTACGACGGGTGTTTCCTCTTACTAGGGTAACAGTACGACTGGTATTCCTCTTACCATGGTAACAGTATGACTGGTGTTCCTCTTACCAGGGTAACAGTAAGACTGGTGTTCCTCTTACCTGGGTAACAGTATGACTGGTGATCCTCTTACCAGGGTAACAGTATGACTGGTATTCCTCTTACCAGGGTAACAGTATGACTGGTGTTCCTCTTACCAGGGTAACAGTACGACTGGTGTTCCTCTTACCAGTAGCAGTGGCGACTGGTGTTCGCTCTTACCAGGGTACAGTAGGACTGTGGCGTTCCTCTTACCAGGGTAACAGTATGACTGGTGTTCCTCTACCAGGGTAACAGTATGACTGGTGTCTCCTCTACCATGGCATATATGACTGGTGTTCCTCTTACCAGGGTAGCAGTATGACTGGTGTTCCTCTTACCAGGGTAACAGTATGACTGGTGTTCCTCTTACCAGGGTAACAGTATGACTGGTGTTCCTCTTACCTGGTAACAGTATGACTGGTGTTCCTCTTACCAGGGTAACAGTATGACTGGTGTTCCTCTTACCAGGGTAACAGTATGACTGGTGTTCTTCACCCAGGGTAACAGTATGACTGGTGTTCCTCTTACCAGGGTAACAGTATGACTGGTGTTCCTCTTACCAGGGTAACAGTATGACTGGTGTTCCTCTTTACCAGGGTAACAGTAATACTGGTGTTCCTCTTACCATGGTAACAGTATGACTGGTGTTCCTCACCAGGGTAACGAATGCGACTGGTGTTCCTCTTACCATGGTAACAGTATGACTGGTGTTCCTCTTACCATGGTAACAGTACGACTGGTGTTCCTCTTACCAGGGTAACAGTATGACTGGTGTTCCTCTTACCAGGGTAACAGTATGACTGGTGTTCCTCTTACCAGGGTAACAGTATGACTGGTGTTCCTCTTACCAGGGTAACAGTATGACTGGTGTTCCTCTTACCAGGGTAACAGTACGACTGGTGTTCCTCTTACCAGGGTAACAGTACGACTGGTGTTCCTCTTACCATGGTAACAGTATGACTGGTGTTCCTCTTACCAGGGTAACAGTAAGACTGTATGTTCCTCTTACCAGGGTAACAGTAAGACTGTATGTTCCTCTTACCAGGGTAACAGTACGACTGGTGTTCCTCTTACCAGGGTAGCAGTATGACTGGTGTTCCTCTTACCAGGGTAACAGTAGGACTGTATGTTCCTCTTACCAGGGTAACAGTATGACTGGTGTTCCTCTTACCAGGGTAACAGTATGACTGGTGTTCCTCTTACCATGGTAACAGTATGACTGGTGTTCCTCTTACCAGGGTAGCAGTATGACTGGTGTTCCTCTTACCAGGGTAACAGTATGACTGGTGTTCCTCTTAAACAGTATGACTGGTGTTCGTTTACCAGGGTAACAGTATGACTGGTGTTCCTCTTACCAGGGTAACAGTATGACTGGTGTTCCTCTTACCATGGTAACAGTATGACTGGTGTTCCTCTTACCAGGGTAACAGTATGACTGGTGTTCCTCTTACCAGGGTAACAGTATGACTGGTGTTCTCTTACCTGGGTAACAAGTATGACTGGTGTTCCTCTTACCATGGTAACAGTACGGCTGGTGTTCCTCTTACCAGGGTAACGAATGCGACTGGTGTTCCTCTTACCAGGGTAACGAATGCGACTGGTGTTCCTCTTACCAGGGTAACAGTATGACTGGTGTTCCTCTTACCATGGTAACAGTACGACTGGTGTTCCTCTTACCAGGGTAACAGTATGACTGGTGTTCCTCTTACCAGGGTAACAGTATGACTGGTGTTCCTCTTACCAGGGTAACAGTACGACTGGTGTTCCTCTTACCAGGGTAACAGTATGACTGGTGTTCCTCTTACCAGGGTAACAGTATGACTGGTGTTCCTCTTACCAGGGTAACAGTACGACTGGTGTTCCTCTTACCAGGGTAACAGTACGACTGGTGTTCCTCTTACCAGGGTAACAGTACGACTGGTGTTCCTCTTACCAGGGTAACAGTATGACTGGTGTTCCTCTTACCATGGTAACAGTATGACTGGTGTTCCTCTTACCATGGTAACAGTATGACTGGTGTTCCTCTTACCAGGGTAACAGTATGACTGGTGTTCCTCTTACCAGGGTAACAGTATGACTGGTGTTCCTCTTACCAGGGTAACAGTATGACTGGTGTTCCTCTTACCATGGTAACAGTATGACTGGTGTGCCTCTTACCATGGTAACAGTAAGACTGGTGTTCCTCTTACCAGGGTAACAGTAAGACTGGTGTTCCTCTTACCAGGGTAGCAGTATGACTGGTGTTCCTCTTACCAGGGTAACATTATGACTGGTGTCCCTCTTACCAGGGTAGCAGTATGACTGGTGTTCCTCTTACCATGGTAACAGTATGACTGGTGTTCCTCTTACCATGGTAACAGTATGACTGGTGTTCCTCTTACCAGGGTAGCAGTATGACTGGTGTTCCTCTTACCAGGGTAACAGTAAGACTGGTGTTCCTCTTACCAGGGTAACAGTATGACTGGTGTTCCTCTTACCAGGGTAGCAGTATGACTGGTGTTCCTCTTACCAGGGTAACAGTAAGACTGGTGTTCCTCTTACCAGGGTAACAGTATGACTGGTGTTCCTCTTACCAGGGTAACAGTATGACTGGTGTTCCTCTTACCAGGGTAACAGTATGACTGGTGTTCCTCTTACCATGGTAACAGTATGACTGGTGTTCCTCTTACCAGGGTAACAGTATGACTGGTGTTCCTCTTACCAGGGTAACAGTACGACTGGTGTTCCTCTTACCAGGGTAACAGTATGACTGGTGTTCCTCTTACCATGGTAACAGTATGACTGGTGTTCCTCTTACCAGGGTAACAGTATGACTGATGTTCCTCTTACCAGGTTAACAGCACGACTGGTGTTCCTCTTACCAGGGTAACAGTAAGACTGGTATTCCTCTTACCATGGTAACAGTATGACTGGTATTCCTCTTACCAGGGTAACAGTATGACTGGTGTTCCTCTTACCAGGGTAACAGTACGACTGGTGTTCCTCTTACCAGGGTAGCAGTATGTCTGGTGTTCCTCTTACCATGGTAACAGTATGACTGGAGTTCCTCTTACCAGGGTAACAGTATGACTGGTGTTCCTCTTACCAGGGTAACAGTATGACTGGTGTTCCTCTTACCAGGGTAACAGTACGACTGGTGTTCCTCTTACCAGGGTAACAGTATGACTGGTGTTCCTCTTACCAGGGTAACAGTATGACTGGTATTCCTCTTACCAGGGTAACAGTATGACTGGTGTTCCTCTTACCATGGTAACAGTATGACTGGTGTTCCTCTTACCTGGGTAACAGTATGACTGGTGTTCCTCTTACCAGGGTAACAGTATGACTGGTGTTCCTCTTACCAGGGTAACAGTATGACTGGTGTTCCTCTTACCTGGGTAACAGTATGACTGGTGTTCCTCTTACCTGGGTAACAGTATGACTGGTGTTCCTCTTACCATGGTAACAGTAAGACTGGTGTTCCTCTTACCAGGGTAACAGTATGACTGGTGATCCTCTTACCAGGGTAACAGTATGACTGGTATTCCTCTTACCAGGGTAACAGTATGACTGGTGTTCCTCTTACCAGGGTAACAGTACGGTCTTACCATGGTAACAGTATGACTGGTGTTCCTCTTACCAGGGTAACAGTACGACTGGTGTTCCTCTTACCATGGTAACAGTATGACTGGTGTTCCTCTTACCAGGGTAACAGTATGACTGGTGTTCCTCTTACCAGGGTAACAGTATGACTGGTGTTCCTCTTACCAGGGTAACAGTATGACTGGTGTTCCTCTTACCAGGGTAACAGTATGACTGGTGTTCCTCTTACCAGGGTAACAGTATGACTGGTGTTCCTCTTACCATGGTAACAGTATGACTGGTGTTCCTCTTACCTGGGTAACAGTATGACTGGTGTTCCTCTTACCAGGGTAACAGTATGACTGGTGTTCCTCTTACCAGGGTAACAGTATGACTGGTGTTCCTCTTACCAGGGTAACAGTATGACTGGTGTTCCTCTTACCTGGGTAACAGTATGACTGGTGTTCCTCTTACCATGGTAACAGTAAGACTGGTGTTCCTCTTACCAGGGTAACAGTATGACTGGTGATCCTCTTACCAGGGTAACAGTATGACTGGTGATCCTCTTACCATGGTAACAGTACGACTGGTGTTCCTCTTACCATGGTAACAGTACGACTGGTGTTTCTCTTACCATGGTAACAGTACGACTGGTGTTCCTCTTACCAGGGTAACAGCACGACTGGTGTTCCTCTTACCAGGGTAACAGTATGACTGGTGTTCCTCTTACCAGGGTAACAGTATGACTGGTGTTCCTCTTACCAGGGTAACAGTATGACTGGTGTTCCTCTTACCAGGGTAACAGTATGACTGGTGTTCCTCTTACCAGGGTAACAATACGACTGGTGTTCCTCTTACCAGGGTAACAGCACGACTGGTGTTCCTCTTACCAGGGTAACAGTATGACTGGTGTTCCTCTTACCAGGGTAACAGTATGACTGGTGTTCCTCTTACCAGGGTAACAGTATGACTGGTGTTCCTCTTACCAGGGTAACAATACGACTGGTGTTCCTCTTACCAGGGTAACAGTACGACTGGTGTTCCTCTTACCAGGGTAACAGTATGACTGGTGTTCCTCTTACCAGGGTAACAGTATGACTGGTGTTCCTCTTACCAGGGTAACAGTATGACTGGTGTTCCTCTTACCAGGGTAACAGTATGACTGGTGTTCCTCTTACCAGGGTAACAGTACGACTGGTGTTCCTCTTACCAGGGTAACAGTATGACTGGTGTTCCTCTTACCAGGGTAACAGTACGACTGGTGTTCCTCTTACCAGGGTAACAGTACGACTGGTGTTCCTCTTACCAGGGTAACAGTATGACTGGTGTTCCTCTTACCAGGGTAACAGTATGACTGGTGTTCCTCTTACCAGGGTAACAGTATGACTGGTGTTCCTCTTACCATGGTAACATTATGACTGGTGTTCCTCTTACCAGGGTAACAGTAAGACTGGTGTTCCTCTTACCAGGGTAACAGTACGACTGGTGTTTCCTCTTACCAGGGTAACAGTATGACTGGTGTTCCTCTTACCAGGGTAACAGTATGACTGGTGTTCCTCTTACCAGGGTAACAGTACGACTGGTGTTCCTCTTACCAGGGTAACAGTACGACTGGTGTTCCTCTTACCAGGGTAACAGTATGACTGGTGTTCCTCTTACCAGGGTAACAGTATGACTGGTGTTCCTCTTACCAGGGTAACAGTATGACTGGTGTTCCTCTTACCAGGGTAACAGTATGACTGGTGTTCCTCTTACCATGGTAACAGTACGACTGGTGTTCCTCTTACCAGGGTAACAGTATGACTGGTGTTCCTCTTACCAGGGTAACAGTATGACTGGTGTTCCTCTTACCAGGGTAACAGTATGACTGGTGTTCCTCTTACCAGGGTAGCAGTACGACTGTATGTTCCTGTCTGCATGAATAGGACCTTCTGAAGACGGTTGTCTTTTCCCGTCTCTAACCTGACTGTGTTAGGTGTTCCTCTTACCAGGGTAGCAATACGACAGTATGTTCCTCTTACCAGGCTAGCAATATGACTGTATGTTCCTCTTACCAGGGTAGCAATATGACTGTATGTTCCTCTTACCAGGGTAGCAATACGACTGTATGTTCCTGTCTGCATGAATAGGACCTTCTGAAGACGGTTGTCTTTTCCTCTAACCTGTTGTCCTGTTGTGTTGTTCTGGTTGCAGACTGTCAGAGTGTGAGTAGTTTCAGCACTACTCTCCACAAAGACTCAGACAGCGACACTGAGAGCATAATCAGCACAGGAGAGGACAGTGTTTTCCACAAGGTAAGCCTTTTCTTTAGCCTGTTGAGTGAAAAGAACTGCCTCTCCCTCTCTCTCAGCACAGGAGAGGACAGTGTTTTCCACAAGGTAAGCCTTTTCTTTAGCCTGTTGAGTGTCAGGGGGCAGTATTTTGATGTTTGGATGGAAAACGTACCCAAATGAAACTGCCTATTTCTCAGGCCCAGAATATGCATATAATTGTCAGATTAGGATAGAAAACAGTTTGGAGCAGACCTTTTCTCTCTCTCTCCTATTGAAGAAGGTACAGTCCGGTGGATTAACAACAAGCTAAGCTGTGTTTTGCTATATTGCACTTGTCATGAAAATTAAATATTTTTAGTAATTTAATTTGGCGCTCTGTAATTCAGCGGATGTTGACCAAAATGATCCCACTAACGGGATGGGTGCATCAGGAAGATTTTAAATAGGGATCATTTATTTGTCACTGTAATAGTTTGATGTTTGAATAGAGAATAACAATAGAGATGATGAAAAACTGCTGGATGGCTTCAGGGTGGTTTGCTTTGTGTAAATGGTAATGGGGGTGGTACATAACTTCTCTATGAATGACTCCTGCTCTCTTCTCCTTTCCTGTACTCTCCTCTCCTTTCCTCTACTCTCCTCTCCTTTCCTCTACTCTCCTTTCCTCTACTCTCCTCTCCTTTCCTCTACTCTCTCCTCTCCTTTCCCTCTAATCTCCTTTCCTCTACTCTTCTCTCCTTTGCTCAACTCTCCTCTCCTCTGTACTCTCCTCTCCTTTCCTCTACTCTCCTCTCCTTTCCTCTACTCTTCTCTCCTTTGCTCAACTCTCCTCTCCTTTGCTCTACTCTCCTCTCCTTTGCTCAACTCTCCTCTCCTTTGCTCTACTCTCCTCTCCTTTGCTCTACTCTCCTCTCCTCTGCTCTACTCTCCTCTCCTTTGCTCTACTCTCCTCTCCTTTGCTCTACTCTCCTCTGTGCTCTACTCTACTCTCCTCTCCTTTGCTCTCCTCTCCTCTCCTTTGCTCTACTCTCCTCTCCTCTGTGCTCTACTCTCCTCTCCTTTGCTCTACTCTCCTCTCCTTTGCTCTACTCTCCTCCCCTTTCCTCTACTCTCCTCTCCTTTGCTCTACTCTCCTCTCCTTTGCTCTACTCTCCTCTCCTCTGTGCTCTACTCTCCTCTCCTTTGCTCTACTCTCCTCTCCTCTGTGCTCTACTCAACTCTCCTCTCCTCTGTGCTCTACTCTCCTTTGCTCTACTCTCCTCTCCTTTGCTCTACTCTCCTCTCCTTTGCTCTACTCTCCTCTCCTCTGTGCTCTACTCTCCTCTCCTCTGTGCTCTACTCTCCTCTCCTTTGCTCAACTCTCCTCTCCTCTGTGCTCTACTCTGGGGGGTTTCACTACTCTGGGGGGTTTCTTTAATCTGTGGGGTTTATCCACTCTATTCTATGCTGGGAGGTTTGTGTGGGTCTCTGCCTGGTCCTCTAGCCAGTGTTAGCTTTGCCGGCTGAACACCTGCTAATAAACAGGGACTCTGTGTCCCTTGCAAACTCAAAAGTACAGTGAGAGTTTTTTTTTTTTTTTGTGGTTCGGTGAAGCGCTGCCTAAAAGCTTCAGGCACCAACTCATAAGCCCACAACACGGTAGTTTTAACTGTATCGTAGTGTAAACTGTCTTCCAGGGAGAGAGCAGCTACCACTTCCTGGGCTTTCCCAGACAATTTACATTGCAACAGGAGCAGCCACACCTCGAGTGGCCAATGCAGCACAGGGGCCACACGCTCAAACGCAGAGAAATAGGAAACAGCTTCCCGGAGGGAGCTGTATTTGTACTGACATCGAAGTGATGATGAGCAGGTTGTTGAGTCCCACTGGCGCCAGCGGCTCCAGCTGTCCGATCCTCACCTCCTTGTTGTTATCCATTTTCCTCATTTCTAAATCAAACGTCATCTGTCTCTCGCTCTTAATCTTTTTGCTCCAAACGGACCAGCCTCACCATCAGCCTAGCCGTCTGAGCAACCGAAAGGGGAAGAGAAAGGGTTGAATCTGGGAGATGTAAATACGAGCCCTTTCTCCACACCGTCCTCCGACTTCAGAAGGTCTACCCATCTCCTCTCCTGAAGACTCCATCTCATCTTTCAACAAGAACATGTGTTCTCACTAAACCCTCCCTGACTAGCACCACAAGCTCAGCCGTTAGGGCTTTCCCAGGGATGAAGAGTCCATAATGGTCAGCTATGGGGCAAAGGTCTACTTTACGCAACCCCACCAACCGATCAACAGAGGGCGCTTCAATAAACTGGGAGACTGCTGAGGCAGCCATCTTGTACAATGCAGCCTACTGAACACACGCAAACTAAACAAGTCACCCAAACTCACAGCCCACCATCACACCTCAATCACCAATCACAGAGCTCAGAGCAGCAGGGTCCGGTCACACCTCAATCACCAATCACAGAGCTCAGAGCAGCAGGGTCCGGTCACACCTCAATCACCAATCACAGAGCTCAGAGCAGCAGGGTCCGGTCACACCTCAATCACCAATCACAGAGCTCAGAGCAGCAGGGTCCGGTCACACCTCAATCACCAATCACAGAGCTCAGAGCAGCAGGGTCCGGTGGGCTTAATGATCCCGGATGAGCCCCCATTATGTTATGTAGGCCTCTAGGAGGGAACGCAACACCCTGTTACTGTAGGTGGAGGTAAAGAGGTATGGGACTGTAGGTGGAGGTAAAGAGGTATGGGACTGTAGGTGGAGGTATAGAGGTATGTGACTGTAGGTGGAGGTA